>NC_043745.1:8587846-8693269 GCF_902148845.1 Salarias fasciatus
ACCAGAAGGTTCAACCAAAGATTGATGTTCAGAGTCTGCTTATTTTTCGTTTTTTTGGCGATTGCGAGGGATACTAGTATGGATTAAGATTGTTTACATGGCAAGTCAATTGTTGTTAAGTCTCCGAGTAAACAGACTTGGGGATGAAGAAAACCTGCAGCCCAGGATCTCGGAAAGCTTTTCTAGGACGTTAGTCCAGAAATTTCTAACGGGAGTACACAACCACAAAGCATGTAAATAGGTGTCGGCAGTGTTCTGGGAGCACTGGAGACAAATATCTGAATCTGAGAGTCCCATTTTCTTCATCCTGTATTGAGTAATATGTATTCTGTGAAGGATTTTATATTGAACGAGTTGTAGGTAGGGCTGGGCGATATGGCAAAAAAAAATGATCACGATTTTTTTTTTCATATCATTCAATCTCGATTAAAATCACGATATGCTATATTGTTTTTAAACCAATTTTAAAACATCTGCACTGAAAACTAGAACTATAGAATAGTTTAACATTTTATTAACAAACCAAGCAAATAGCAATGCAAATTAAATAATATAAACATAGAAAAATATAAGAACAATCTCACTTAACAGTGCAGTAAATGGGAAAAAAAATCTAGCACCAAGACAATAAAATCCTGTGATGCACCGTTTTTTCAGTAAAAGAGAAGAACTGAACGATCGTTAGTTAAAGTGTGACAGTTTACAGCCCTGAGGATTTTTGTTGCTATAAAAGATTAAAAAACTAAAGAAACCGCCTGGGGATAATGAAGGTGCTTTAGAATGTAAACATTATTTTCAAGTTAAATATGCTGCTGCCATCATTAATGCTTGCATCAAATGTACAAAATTTAAATAATCTAGATTGGACAGATTAGATTTAAAATGTAACGGTGCAAAACTACAATAATATAAAAAATAGACAAAATTAATCATTTTTCTCCTCTTACAATGTTGCTCGTATGGTGCAGTGGCCTGAAAAGACAGCACTGGCTACGTTTACGTGCAGTCAATATTCGTGTTAAGATAAATATTCCGGTTTCTGAAACATTTGGAATAACCCCAGGGAGATCCTCATTCAGACCACAGCCACAGGTGACGCCATGACTACAATTGCACTTCATGCCACTAGGTGTGCTGTTTGCATGTTCAACCTTATTTTACACAGACACCACAGAAGAAGACCGGCGCTGCAGCTGCTGCAGGCTCTCTCTGCATGTTGTTAGAAACAGAGCGTTAGCGGCAAGAAGTGGTGACATGTTCAATGATGCGATGCACCGTCATTTTCAGTAAAAGAGAAGAACTGAACGATTGTTAGTTAAACTGTATCACAAGTAGTTCCTGGACTCAAAAGACCAGATTCTTTGCGGATCGGTGTGCTAGCAGCGGTGAGCTAGCAGCGGTGCGGGTGGAGCAGCCTGTCCTGTCAGCAGCAGCCTCATCTTCAGAGGATAACGCCAATACATGGCTGACTTCATCTGCTTCGCTGCTCCACGTTCAGCTCCATCTCTGTTTACTTCTCAGACAACTTGCAGGAGGACATTGAGCAGGAAAAAGTCGACTGTGTCACGCACATTTCTGCCATGTCTGATCGAGTAAGGCTGAATCCCATTTCACCCCTTAGCCCTTCCCCTTGGCCCTACCCCTCGTTTTGCGCGTTCACGTGGAGGGGTAGGAGTGTCCCAATTGTCATTATGACGGAGGGGTAGGGCCAAGAAAGAGGGCCAGTCACCCCTCCAAAAGGAGATTCTCGAGAGGCACACTCCAAACGGAGGGGTATCGGCCGATGGCGAGGGGCGCTTGTTCTTTCAGCCTAGATCATGCCTGGCGGGCGGGGTTAATTCACTTCCGCATTGACTGGAGTGATCGTTTCCACACCCGCGCATTCCAGGCGCATTCCAAACACAACAGATAGACGATTATTTTCAATAAACTGGTTTCTTCAACACGGCCCGCCTGGAATGCGCGGGTGGGAAACGAGCGCCCCCGCCAATGCGGAAGTGAACTAACCCCACGGTCCAGGCGAACAAAACAAGCGCCCCTCGCCACCATCGCCACTGGATGACAGATTTCTCAGAAAGCCTTCCAAGATCGGCAAGATGGCGGCGTCCGCAACGAAAGACGTTCATAAATGTCAGTATTTTGTCAATTAATAAAGTTTTAAAATGTAAGAAAAACATTCTTCTTCGGCAGATAATTGTCGCATCTGCCTACGTCATCGGCAGCGGCGACTACTGATGACGTACGCGATTGTCGGAGGGGTGTCCCAATTCGGAGGGGTTGACTTTCTCCCCTACCCCTTAGCACTCCGTTTCATAGGCGGAGGGCTAAGGGGAAGGGCCAAGGGGAAGGGCTAAGGGGTGAAATGGGATTCAGCCTAAATGTGCTCACAGCTGATCACCGTGATCGACTGGAAATTAATCGCGATCACCAATCACGATCATATAATCGCCCAGGCCTAGTTGTAGGTTTGTGTGTTTTGTCATTTTAAATGTATTGACACAAGTTTCAGTCCAAAAATCTGGTTCCGGAATTATAGACAAATCTGTCTCCCATTTAGAGGTCGGTATATGTATTGTATCCATGTTTGAAAGTAGCTTATATATTTTAGAGAGGGTTTTAGTTGCCTGAGAGATTTTTATAGTATCTTTGGGTAATGTAGGTGGCTGGAGCGTGCCTTCAAGTGTTGGGATTTTTGTTTTAACCATATTTTTAACTTGCAGGTAGTGTAGAAAATTCCTGTTTTTGATTTAATATTTTTGAAAGGTTTGCATATGACATGAACGTATTATCTGAAAAGAGGTGGTGAAGGTGAGTAATCCCATTCTGCTCCCACATATTTAGATAAAGCGGATGATTGTTAACCTGAAAATCAGGGTTATGCCAGATGGGAGATAACCCACAAGGCTCCAATTTGAAATTTGTAATTTCTAGTGCCTTCCACCAAGCGGTTAAAGTTGAGGAAATCCTTGGGTTTTTAAAACAGTTGTGACGTTTGATGGATGTTGTAATAAAGGGTATGTCTGAAAGTCTGAGGCTGTTGCAATCCTTCTGTTCTATTTCTAACCAACAGTTGGCACCCCCGTGCGGTTGAGCCCATGAAATCAAATACTGTAACTGGTTGGATAGATAATAATAAAATTTGGTGCCTCGAGACCTCCTTTGGATTTACTTGTCTGGAGAGTAGATAGGCTGATTTTAGCTTTTTTATTGTTCCAGTAAAATTTTGTAATGGCCGAGTCCAATAACCGGAACCAGTTGGCCGTCGGTTTAAATGGAATCATTGAAAAGAAGTAATTAATTTTTGGTAGGATTTTCATTTTAATGGTAGCTATTCGTCCCATGAGAGATAAAGGGAGATTATTACAGCGCTGTAGGTCACTACTGATGCTATCCAACAGAGGAGTGAAGTTTAAATGAGTTAATTCAGATAGTTTTGGTGAAATTTTTATGCCTAGATATTTTAAGTTACCTGTAGAGAAAGAATAGTGTGGATCCTGATCTGCAAGATTCCATGAGTTTTCTGTGATTGGGAGTAATGTTGATTTTGTCCAATTAATGGAATAATCTGACAAGTGTGAAAATTTAGTTATTAAGTTAAATACTTCCCTTAGTGAGGGAGCGGGGTCTTCTAAATAAAGTAATATATCATCTGCGTATAAATTAATTTGGTGTTCTGTCGCCCCACAGCGAATTCCTTGGATCCCAATATCCTGTGGGCCGTATAAGCCCAGTGGTTTTAATTTCTGTTATTAATCTAAAAAACAATGGAGCAAGCATCAACCAGAAATGCTTCAGAAATTCAGCCGGGAAGCCATCCGGGCCTGGTTCCTTGCCATTAGGCATACTGTCCAGAGCCTTGTACAGCACATTTATAGACAATGGAGCCTCTAAGATATCTTTATGTTCAGTGGATAACTGAGGCATATTTAAACCATTGAGAAATGCCTCAATATACTCAGGGTTAGGTTTGTTATTTTCTGAGTATAGGTCATGATAATAAGTATAAAAAATATTATTAATTTCTTCTGGTGATTGCGTATGCTCACCATTAGTCCCTTTAATGGCTGTTATAAGAGATCTTTCCCGATTGCGTTGTAGTTGGTTTGCAAGAAATTTACCTGATTTATTATTGTGCTCAAAGTTGTCATATCTCAGTTGTTGTATTATGAACTCGGACCTTTTAGATAACATATCATCTAGTTGTATTTTGTAATTCAGTCCATATTTGATTATTTTGGTTTGTTGTATATTCATCAGTTAGTTGTTTAATTTTATCTTCCAAATCCTTTTCCAATTTTTGATCTTGTTTCTTTTTATAAGATGAGTATGATATAATTTTACCTCTAATTACTGCTTTGCCTGCTTCCCAGAGTAGAGATGGGGATCAGTTTGAAGAGTCATTCATCTCCAGATAGTCCACCCATTCTCTCCTTATGATTTTATCAAATTCTGCATCTTTTAACAAAGATATATTAAACCGCCATGTCGGAGGTGGTTTAAAAGTGAGATCCGTTTGTAAGGAGAGGGAGACTGGTGCATGGTCGCTGATGATAATCGGATGTATTCTTGCAAAAATTTTCTTTGCAATGGAGTTATTTGTAAGAAAAAAATCAATTCTTGAAAATGATCAGTGCACTGAGGAGAAGAAAGTAAATTCCTTTTTAGTTGGGTTTTTGAGTCTCCAGCTGTCGCCGAGGCCAAATTCATCCATGTATTCCTCTATTACTTTGGCTGATTGTGATCGCCTTTGATGTGACGTGTTATTGGAACGATCTACTGATGGATTTAGAACTGTGTTAAAATCTCCTCCTATGATAACAGTTGAATTTGTTGTTAACTCAGATAGTTGAGAGAAAAATGAATGAAAGAAAGCTGGATCATCATTGTTAGGGGCGTACAAGTTCCCAATAGTATATTCTTTATTAAATATAGTTGCCTGAACAATAATGTATCGGCCCTCTGAATCAACTACTTTATCATTTAAAGTAAAGAATAGCCTTTTATGAATAAGTATAAAGACTCCTCTTTGTCTGCTGTTATAGGAGGCAGAATAAACTTGACTGAAGTTTGTGCCAGTAAGCAATTTTTCTTCAGATTTTTGTAGGTGAGTTTCTTGTAGGAGACAAATATCTGCTTTTAATTTTGAAAGATGGTCTAGAATTTTAGTTCTTTTTGCCTGTGAGCGGGTGCCACACACATTCCAGGAGACCAGAGTTAATTTATGCATAGAGAAGAGTTGTATCTAGTGACTCAATTTAAATACTTTGGGTTTGTCTAAGACTCCAATCTCACATTCAAAAAGCAGATTAAAATGTCAATAAATACGATCAGATTTAACCGAAAAAAACTTTTTTTTTAAAAATTCGGCCATTTATAACAACAGAGCCAGCCAAATCCCTCCTCAACTGCGTGATATTCTCCCATATAAATACTGTTTCAAAGTCTGGTTCTTTGCTGATATTACTGCACTTGAACCAATTAAGCTGGTCTATAAAAATGCTATTGAGATACTTGATCAAAAACCTCAATCATTTCACATATGAGCTCTAATTAAAAAAAAAAATGCAACTTTTAACATTTAAAAATTTAAAAATATTTGTTTAGTGTACAGAGTTCTTAAAGGTTGTATAGAGAATTTTCCACGGAGAGAGAAATCCAGTGACTGTTAGTCCTTTTTGAAATGCTGCGCATGCGTGATCCACACCCCCTCCTCCCCTGCTCTAAGTAGCATGTAGCAACTTAGCATCATAGCGCTAACACATAGCTACCAACGTGTCCTTTTGAACAACACAAAACACAGCGAATATGAGTAAAATCCTGCACTTGCGCCAAATCCTGTCCCTGAGCTGTCCCTGCTCTCGGGTGGATCAGAGGAGGACGGGGAGGTTTGTGTGGAGCTGCATGACTGGAGCAGAGGCTCGGAGCTCACAGCTGATCTGTGTGTGGCTGCAGCCTGCAGGCGAAACCAAACCCCTCCCCCCCCCCCCCCCCCCCCCCTTCCTCTCACTCTCCGGACTTTTTCATACAACTGTTGTTTTAAGATTAAACATACATTTTCACCAAATGGCAAACACGTTGCAGCTACGATTAAGAAAAATTGTCTCAAGTCTACAGATGGAAAGGTGTTGATAGCTGCAGCAGAGCCTGGCATGGTGGAGCGGGGTGGAGCGCATAGGGGAGGGGGCTACGGAAAGGGCGTAGGAGCATGACAGTTACGCCACAAATGTAGAGAGGTTGATTGACATGTTAGAAAACCAATAGATAACGAGGCTACCTCGTTATTGATTGGCTAAAGTAATGTTGGTTTTACACGTCCAGAGTTGATTAATGTTTATTATTTTTTTGATCACGATAAAAACAAGGCTGCTACAGCTTAATAACACCATTTTTTAGCTTTAATTCATTTTTGTTAGTAATAAAGATCTTCTATACAACCTTTAATGGCTTGGCCCTACCACCTTTAAATACATTTATCAAACAAAAGTCCAGCATAAAATTCATAGGATCAACAACAAAGGGTGACTGGGAAGTACATGCTCGAGATTGTGTGTTCTCTACAAATGTTCTTTCCGTCCAGGGTGGCTCTAGTTGGAACAACGTACCACTGCCTGTCAGACAAAGTACCACCTCTGTCTCATTTAAGAGATAACTTAAAGTGGTTGCTCGAGCAACAAAGTTGTGACCCTTACTAACTCATTTTGTAGATGACAAGAGGTCATTTCATTCTTTTTATTTTGGGGTTTTAGTGAGTAAAGAAGAGAGGGAGTCTGTAATTGGACAAGTGTAAGACCGATTTCTATACACAGGGACCTTGGATACTGCACTTGAGAGACAGTATTGTGTATTTTTACTGTATTTTGTTTTTACGTAATTACTTATTTGTCACTTTGTTTTGGTGTGTGTACTGTGTGTTCTTGTGGTCTTGTGTTTTTACCCTTAGGGGACTACAGATGGAAATTAGCTTTGAGCTGAGACTGGCATAGTTACAACACCAGTCTGTGCAGTGTCCCTTTTCAATAAATTCATATCATATAACGCTATTCTTCATGTTTTGGCCACTCTATCATCTCTGGTAGGCCTATCAATATGAGCAATTCATGTGTTGTTACTGGGGTGGGGGGGTGGGGGGCATAGCAATACAGTAAAGCTAGGGACAACAAAAACGGGTAAACTAGTGCAACAATGCAGACTTGTATTTGTGCTTTAAACTGCATCAATCGGCACAAAGGACAAAGGGAAGAGGTTATTTTGTTTTTCTGTCCATCCATATCAGTGATGCAAAGCCCTCGTGCAAAGGTTAAGTTTATATTACATTTTTTAACCTTTAAGCCTATATAGATCCCCTGATAAACTCTTGAGTGACTTCAATTGCAATTAGTGCATCCAATTGTCCAAAACGAACACAAATTTATCAAAGTAAATCAATGCCTACCTCGTGCTTCTGTCTACGGAAGTATACTGTAAATAATAACATGAATGCCTCGTATTGAGACTGACATTTCTAGAAATGATTTATATTAATTGTGATTCTAGACTTTTTGTACACCTTTTGAATTTGAATTTTTGTCATATTGCTAATTTTCCAAACCTTTTCTTATGTTTCAGGTTAGAAACCATGCAGAGGTGTCTCCTTTGGGCAAGAGGTAGTTTATTGCCACAAGGTCAAACAGACATCATTTTTAATGACCTCCGTGAATATATTCAGGTGGTCAGGGCAGAATATTTCCCCACATTGCAAGGTGAGTGATCACTGCTTTTTGAAAGTGATTTGGTTGCATCTTTGTATTATTACAGGTAATCCTCACATTGTCCCTTTGTAGGTGGTGACCGTTGGGTCCACGAGAAGGAAGGCGTCCACCACGTTATATCATCAGTAGACAACAACTATCCTTTTTAAGGACATGTGGCTTTTCAGTACGCCACATTTCTGAGATCCTGAATGTTTCAGTGCTAACGGTCAATCGATGTTTAAGGTAAATGATCCATAATAACTATTTCGTCACTTAAAATCAATGTTTTGTCAAGAGAGTAAGGAGTGCAAACATTGCAAAATATGATCCAAAAGGCAGTGGTGGGGAACCAATAACAGTTTGTTATTTATGTTTATCCAATCCAATCCAGCTTTATTTATAAAGCACTTTAAACAACCAACGGTTGAACCAAGGTGCTGCACATAGCATGTGATAAAAACAGGAATCAACAGTAAAAACTAATAAAGAATGCACAAACTGAAAAGTAAAAACAAATACAATTAGAGACACATCATAAAATCACTAAAATCAAATAAAATCACTAGATAAACAGCCTTAAAAAAACAAATTAAATCGTAAATACACAGTACGACACTAAAAGCTAATAAAATCGGTGTCACGCTGGATCGTCAAAAGCCAAGGAATAAAAATGTGCTTTAAGATGAACTTTAAAAATGGACAGAGAGGGTGTTTAAAGTAAATGTTTAACCTCCTAGGACCTTCAGTCTACATATGTGGACATGTGGGATTGCCATAATTTGGAATGTAGCTCTACCGAACCTTTTTTGTTTGCACTAATCAAATTTTGAGTTTTTTTTCTTACTATTGATTAATTGATTGATTCATTGAGATTTTTCATTTTTATTCAAAAAATGACAAAAAAATACATTAAAGAAAAAAAAAGATGTACAAGCTTGAATGAAAAAGGATCAGAAAGAAAAATAACTTATGTCTGCCCCTTCTTTTATCAATTCATTTTTATACATATTTTCACAATATTTTACAAACACCATCATATTTTATTTACTCAAATATACTATAATTTTGTACTAAGATAAAGAATGAAAAGTTTCTCAGTTCAAATCTTGAACAGAGGAAGAAATTTCAATCTTAAATGTATTTTTGCACTTAGTAAAATGCTTTTCTTGTTTTCAGGCACTAAATAAAGAGTTTTGTATATCAATATTGAATTACTTTTTTATGTACTTCATTGGAATCTCATATTTTGACATCATTTTCTTGTCATATAAAAACACAATTCTTTGTTTTTACACTCATCGGATCCAATTTAGAACAAATAGCAAAGAGAAATTAAAATTGCATGTCATTCAAGAGTTCGGGTCTTAGGAGGTTAAAGTAAATGTTTATTCTTCAGGCATTTCAGCATGATGACAAGAAACCGATTCACCGACATGGCTGATGATGACCTTGACGGCTTAGTCCAAGAAGTGGTGGCTGGAAATGACCAGGTCGGCCCAAATTTTGTCAGAGCTGCTTTGCGTGCCAGGGGCATTCATATTCCACGAAGGAGACTGCGAGCTAGCCTGATTCGAACAAACCCTGCTGCAGCTGCATTTCGAGCCCTGTGCAGAAGACCAGAGAGGAGTTCCTACCAAGTAGCTGGACCTAATTCCCTCTGGCACATTGACGGAAACCACAAGATGATAAAGTATTTCAGAAAAAAACACTCACAGCCTAGAGGATCACGGACATGTATATGTTGGAAAAATAAGCCATAGTTGACATGAAATTTTGCATACAGTTATCCAACTTCTAGTTGAGAGGACAGCAGGACATACCCATATGAACTGTCCTCTAAACCAGTCAAATAAATACCTAATTTAGGGACACTGGGCCTTATTTCAAGAAACTCAGTACGCACAATTTAAGCACTGATTTTTGCGAAAACGCAGATACGAGTGATTTACGCATAAAATTTTACATTCACCAACTGATTTATATATTTTTACGAGCTTCAAATACGCACAGAATTTACGTATGGTCCTGACCTGTCGTATCTGTTTACGCATTTATCCATATCACAGATTTTAAATAAACTGAGTTTTTTTTTTTAACTCATTATTAATGCTAAACGTTAAAAATAGATTTAAACCAGACATTACAGATAAAAATAAAATAATCAAACACATTATTTAGACAAAATTATATTTTATTGCAGTGAAAATATGTTTAATAATATTTTATGGATGGACAGCAGACCATCCGATGTTTTTCTAATGTAGCAGACACATAAAAAGGCTTTTTAAAGTCCTAGTTAGTTTTCAGTGCAAATCAAATGGGAGTTATCGAGGAGCGCAGCGTGCCCAGTGGAACACCGGTGAAGAATCTTCATTATCCTCTGAACATGAACTAAGTAGAGATCAATAAGCTAAAGAATCCTTCAACAAAACTTAAATGTACAGTCATGTAATAAAAATAATCAAAGTCACATGAATTACAGCAATTTCCATTACATCTAATATTTTGTAAATGTGTCTCTGCTCGTAATATTAATTTTTCAGTTATTTCCTGCTTTAATATTCTAAAAAGAAATACGCAAATGGTAAAACCACTAATAATAAATACACGAAAAAGATTAATCATATACCGACACCCAGGAATTGATTTCCAATAGTTTTCGATCATTTTAGAATATTTCTGCAAGAGTCAAAAAAAAAAAAAAAATTCCTGTACTATCTTGTTCATCAGTATTAATAATATATATTAACCCTCTAGTAGGAGTCCAGTCCGGTGGTATCCAGTAGAAAATCAGGAGGTTGTGGTCCTGTTTCTGTCTCCTCCTGGTTTTAGAGTCTTTTAGTTCCCCTGCTAATGCTGGAAAAATTATATTTACTTCTGTTTACGTCTCTGTTTGCTGGATTTGTATCACTGAACTGCTAAAAATCACATTTCTTCTGTTCCTTGAAGGAAAAAAATCCTGCCAGTCTCAGAAGTTTCATACCTTATCAGGAATAATTGAGGGCGGTAAGTATGTAAAACAGCTGCACTTGTGGACACGTGCTCCAGTAGCACTGAGGCTCTTTTACACACTGCAGTAGAAGATACAAACAGGATACAAAGGTTTTCTGAATGTGATGAAGCTCATGCGTGCTCACACCCAATACGCACAAAAGTAAGAGAAATTTATGCAAAAAATGCGAACGTGTTGTTGCATGAGGCCCAATGCTTTGAAGTTTAGTTCAAATTAGTCTCCATAACTTTTGTCACTAATTCTTCAACTTGTTTTTCTTTCACTTCTTTTCTTTTTTGTATCTAACTTTTTGGTTGTGTGGTCAGAGTTTGCTCCACTTTACTACTTTCACATGTTTATAAAATGACTACTTAAGTTATGGTACTTTCCCAAGATATGAACATTTATACAAATACAACAACCTTTTCCAAGCAATTTTAAAGCTATTACGTACAATAAAAGTGTAAGGATTTCATAACTTTTCAAAAATAGGTTAATTTTAAATGAGTGTGCGGTATAAACAATTTTATTTATTGTTACTTATTTTTTAGATGGAGGATTATCATTCATGGAGCCATCGATGGATACAGTCGTTTGGTGCTCTTCCTTCGGGCTTCTTCCAACAACAGAAGCACCACAGTGTTGGACTGCTTTACTGAAGCTGTCGCCCAGAATGGAGTCCCATCAAGAGTGAGAACTGACAGGGGTGGCGAGAACTATGCCGTGGCTTTAATGATGAGTATATTCAGGGGTGCAAATCGAGGCAGTGCCATCCAAGGAAGAAGTGTCCACAATCAAAGAATCGAAAGACTCTGGGGTGATCTTTGGCATGGACTCACCAATGTCTACCACAGCTTGTTCCTGTCTGTGGCGAGAGAAGGACTGATTAGCCCTGACAACGAGGTGCATGTTTGGGCGCTTCACTATGTTTATGTTCCAAGAATAAACAGAGATCTGTTGGACTTCTCCAGACAATGGAACAACCACGGCCTCCGGACTGAGAGACACTTGACTCCCCTTCAGATATTTGTAAGAGGATGTCTTGAGCAGAACAGGGTAGAATGTCGACTGCAATGCAGGACATTTTTGGAGACGGTGGACCTGCAGGCTTGGGTGTGCCAGACAATGCTCCAAGCCAGCCAGAACAACAGGCAGCAGAAGATACTGGAGCTGCAACAGGAGTGCAAGACGATGTGCAAGGGGATGGAGGACCAACTCTGGATTGGCAGGACAGGGTTCATGTGCCTGACGTTAACTTTGGAGTGGATGCTGCCGTGATGGAACACATACAATCTAGGTTTAATCCCCTCAGTGGTTTGAGAAGGCAGCATGGTGTCAGAGTCCTCCGTGATATACTTGCCTTCCTGGAGTCTTTGTCTTGATTTGACATTGCAAAGACATTGTACACTGAGTGTACAAAGACTTTTTGTTCACTCAAAGGGAGAGGCCTTAGGCTGCATACAATGGAGGGCGTAATGGAGGATTCAAAATGGAGGCCAAATTTTTAACGGATATCCACAACTAAAAGCAAATAGTCAATCATGATAAAAAAACACATAGAAGCTACATTGCTGTATATATTTTTGTATATATTGGTCAATATCCGATGACGTGTACATGTTTGCATTTTTTTCCCCACAGTCCTAACACCTACATTTACATGGACAGCTAGATTAATAAGTTTCATCTGCTTTTCTCTTTTTTTTATTGTTACAATATCAGTTTCTCATATAGCTTGATTGCTGAGTACATTGTGCCAGGCAACTGCACTTTGAAAACTAGCAAGGATTTCAGTGTACCCATTTGCCTTAAGAACCATATCAAAAAGGTGTGAACATCTTTTCTTAAAGGGCCTATATGTAATTTTCTGATTTTTTTTTAAACCTACGCCCCTCTGGTGAAAAGTGTAACTGCAATTAGTGATGTGCACGCACCTGGGGCGCATGCTTGTATGAGCACGACCAGATGATACTGCTGGAGCTGCTTTAGATACGAGCATAATGTCTTCTGAGGTAAGTTAGAATTGCAACTTATTTTGACTGTAATTGTTTGACATTTGCCAACTGAGGGTGTCCCAGGACAGATCTGAGCTCTCAATTTGGTGAATGTTGATCTGTGTCATGCTCCTCCTCCGCTCTGACTCTAGTTTGGCCCTTCCTTTCTTTTCTGATTTTTCCGTGTCACTAATTCTTCAACTTGTTTTTCTTTCACTTCTTTTCTTTTTTATATCTAACTTTTTGGTTGTGTGGTCAGAGTTTGCTCCACTTTACTACTTTCACATGTTTATAAAATGACTGCTTAAGTTTGTGGGACTTTCCCAAGATATGAACATTCATACAAATACATCAACCTTTTCCAAGCAATTTTAAAGCTATGATGTACAATAAAAGAGTAAGGATTTCATAACTTTTCAAAATAGGTTAATTTTAAATGAGTATGCGGTATAAACAATTTTATTTATTGTTACTTATTTTTTAGATGGAGGATTGTTATTCACGGAGCCATCAATGGACTCTAGTTTGGCCCTTCCTTTCTTTTCTGATTTTTCCGTGGAGTCTGTGCTGGACTTTGAGGTCACTGGAGGCAGGTTTCTTGCGCTAAATCTTCTAAATCTATCACAGTCGCTAAACTCTGTTCTCTATGCAGCTGTTGATGGTTGATAGCCTCAGCTCAGATGCGCGTGCCTGCGCGTGTTGTCACTGACATGTGACACGAGCCTGAGATTCGAACCCGAAGCCACAACATAAAATTGTCTTTATAGGGACACTGAAGCAACTACGGTGGAATCAGGAGGAGTAACTGGGCACATCAGGGTATTAGTAAGGCAGGTTTAGTAAGAAAAATAAATTCTATTGACATGTTTAAATTACATATAACCCCTTTAACAGTTTTTATGATGTTTTTTAGTATTATTATTATTATTATTTTTCAATGTTTAATGTTTGTCTTAAGGTGAATGTGCTCTGTTGTTTTTGAGACTCACCACTAGATGGAACCACTGCGATGTCTTGCCTTTTTTTGTGGATATGCTAGCCATAAGATTTGCTTATTCATTTCAAGCAAATATTGTCATATATATTGTACACTGATTTTATATAGATGAAAATATAGGTCCTGAAAATTTAAATGTAGTGTGAAGCATATGTTTGTCTGCTTTTAACCATAATAGAATATAATTGAATATCTATTGTTTTCCTTGTTGAGGTGAGGTCAAAAGCTGTGTGATCAATTGAAAAGTTGTACAATACTGGTTATTTATAAATGCCAGGTGGACCTTATTTAATGTGTGTAAGGAGAATATATTGTATTTAGATACACTGTGGATATGTGTTGTCTATACTAACCTAGGTCTTATTTCCTTGTGAACAGTGTGTCACTTCCAGAGTCTTACTCTGTGTGTCTTTTGTTCACTGCTTGCCATAACAGTAGTTGTCTACAGGAATCTCTGAATACCTGGCCGGTGACACAAGCAACCACAGCCTGCCTGTTCACATTTTGACAGTCTGATTTTGAAGCACTCATCTTTTTCTTTAGCCTCTGTTTAGAGGAATTATTGTTAATTGCTTTACGATACCTTAGCATAAATTGATTAGTGGGATAGATTCTATGCATAAGTTGAAATGATACATCTTTCATCTTGTTGTTGACCAAGGGTTGCTTAAGTAACGTCCAACCTTTTTTCAGTAATACATCAGGGACAAAGTTTCGCCAATAGAAAATGGTGTTGGGCACAGAGATTATGTCTTGTTGGAAAAGGGCACATATCTTTTTATTATTTTTACAAGTAGAAGCGAAACAGGTTTTACAAATGGTGGAGTCAGTTATAGATAATGAACACATATTTTATTATCTTGAAGTACTTTAGAACATTTCTTATATTTCTTTTTTAACAGCTTCAAAAACGATTGCATATTCGTTAGCAGGTACAGCGAGGTTATATTTTAAATTGAATTGTTTATATCTCAATAAGTATCCATTAAGCCATTAAGGTCCTCCATCTGCCTCCATTATTTCGCAACCTAACTCCCTTGCTCAAAGGAGCTTTAAAACAGAAAGTGTTTGTTTTTCTTTTTTTTATAGAGGTAGCTTTGTTACTCCTAAGTTGACAATTTCTTTGTCATACTCAGTATGTAAATGTGTTTTGCTATTAGATCTCTAAACATCTACCTTTAAATATCCACTGTAAGAAATAAATGTCTCCAAAAAGACAACTTTTTTATAGTATTACTTTTTATAATGCAGTCTTCAAAAAATAGAAACAAGGCAGGTAACTTTCTACATACTTGAGATAGTAATACAATTTGAAGGTGGAATACAACATTTTCTCGAAAAGACGAAGCCCCACGTCTGTTACTCACTTTTTGAACAACGCGCATGCGCCAGACCATCCGCCCGGCTCTCCTGCTTCTCCCAGAAAACGCGGAAGTGTACGAGCGCGATCTCCTCTTCTCCGGCGTGCACGGCTCTGTACAGTTTCTGCGATCCGCCTCGCTCATAAATAAAGCTTTTTTTTTTCCGAAACAGCTACAGTTTCATTATGTCAGACTCGCCATCGGTAAGTACGAGCTCAGAAGCTCACTGGCTACATAAACACTCTGAATGCGCATGCGCAAAAGGGAGAAGCTTATTGGGCGCAAGCACGGAGAACCGCCTTACGAAAGCAGCTCGTCAGAATGATTGACAAACAGACCCACCAATTATTTAGGTGATCCACCCGGAAATCAAAATGTTGTATTACACCTTTAACTTATAATTGTAATAATGACCAACTTATAAATGACAAATTTAATTAATAGTTATTACAGTATTTCTGTTTACCCATGCCATGGATGGCTGCTCATGCCACACCCCTAACGATTTTATACACGTTACAAATTGAAGCAAATTTCATTTTACAGTGTCACTTATATTCCTATATCTTTGTATAAAATATAGCTCTTATATTCAAGAACTTCCTGGCTTTAATGTTTGCTAATATTTGCTTGTTATAATTCTTTCACTATATTTTACTTAGACAAGATACAATAGCTTTATAACTGATGAAAGGTAGGAGCTTTGCTCATAGAAAACTTACAGTAATATCCATAAGAAAATATGCTGTTCTTCAATAATATGAAAACAAGAAAAGTAAAAATTAATCTTAAATACATCAATATTATCAAAAATTTACAACATTCATCAAACAAAAGCAAGACATTGCACCAACAGTGAGCCATTAGTCTATTTTCATTGTTTAGATCTCATTCTCAACATCTGAGCGTTACTGTAAAATTTATAAAAATAACTAAAATCATACATTACAATATTTTGTGAAATTTTGCTGAGCCGTTAATGCCGTCAGATTGGTTGAAGTCAATTTGATAAGATAAGTTTTCAAAAATGAATTTTTGTTACACTCCGGTACCGATTTCTCTTTCACCAGCACCTAGAGCAGGGGTAAGGAACCTTTTTGATTCAAATTAGCCATATTTTCCTACAAAATACAACATTTGGCTCTGAAGAGCCATATTATTTTTTTTTTCTTGACATTTAGCCCATTAAGCCCCGCTGGAAAATACAGTTGCCGAAGTGTATCGCTATCATTTTCTCCTCAAAATTAAAAATCTAAAATGCCAAAGCAAGTTTTCCCAAATATATGCTAGTACAAACCTTAGACAAAGGTTTTTGTTTAGAAAAAATATTTTAAAAGTGTAAATAAATGCCACTAGTTTTTTAGTATTTCATGAAACAGCTGCGTATGTACATATATATATGAAAAATAATACATATATATATATATATGTATTATCTTTCATTGTAAATAAAAATCAGCAAAACATATGTTATTACCAACAAAGTTTCCCAAAGCGTAGAGACCTGCCTCCAGTGACCTCAAAGTCCAGCATAGACTCCATGCAAAAATAAGAAAAGAAAGGTTTTGTCAAGCACTGCTAAATGGCAAAACTGGAGCCAGAGCGGAGGAGTATGACACGGATCAACATCAGCTTTCACCAAATGGAGAGCTCAGATCTGTCCTGCGAATAAAATGCGACCCTCAGTTGGTAAATGTCAAACAATTACACTCAAAATAAGTTGCAGTTTTAGCTTACGTCGGAAGACTTTACATTCGTATCTAAAGCAGCTCCAGCAGCGATCGCCAGGTCGTGCTTGTACAAGCATGCGCCCCAGGAGCGTGCACGTCACTAGTTGCAGTTACACTTCTCACCAGAGGGGCGTAGGTTTAAAAAAAATCAGAAACTTACATCTAGCCCCATTAAAAGAACATTTTTTTTTAGAGAAAACAATGATTAACGGAACAATTTCGAATCATTCTTCCTCATCAATTTACTGGAGTCTGAACATACCTTAGTAATTCACTATTTACAGGAAAAAAAAGAACTATGCCTCTGCAAATTGGCCTGATGCCCCAATGCCAAAGTCCATGTTTGCTTTGAAGTCCTCATAAGAGAGGCCAACAGGAATGCTCAGGGTCAGGCTACAGGTGTTTGCCTTCGGAAACCGTGACGAGTGCTCCATTTCTTGGTGGATGAAATTAAGTTCTAGCTGTGGAGTGAAACCAGTTGCTGGAAGTTTTTCCAACCAAGTGGCAAATATGAGAATCTGTGGTAGATTGACTAACGCTTCACCACCTAAACATCAAAGAGGACAGTATATTACACTGTAAAAGACCAATAACATTAACAGGGGTATTCATACCTTCCACCTCCAAAAGCCAGTCCCTCCAGAAAGCCAGTGTTCTTGATTCTGCACGTTGCCTGTTAGACCCAGCTTGGCTCAGGATAGGCTTGAAGAGATGTGCCAGATCTTTAGCTGACAGTGGAGTGGTGTCCTCGAGGAAAATGCTCTGAAATACGTTTGGATTAAGAACCACTTCCTCGAGGACACCAAACGTCAACAGGCCATCCTTGAATCTGTAAAATTAAAAACATCTATCACTGAGGAAGCATAGAATTTCTTAAAACTAAATGACAGTGGTAACTCATTTTCAATACTCACTGTTGGAGAGCAGCTTGGATCCTCCCATGCCTGGAGGAGATCGTTCTTATCCTCTAGTGTTTGGAGGTGGAGTAGTCCTCCCATTGGGGCGAGCTCTTCAGCTGCTCCATTAACAGCCTCTCTCACCAGCTCCAGAGTGGTTGCTTGTGATATCTGGATATAAATCACAAAAACAAGTAAAAAAATCACAAGGGGTAAATCAAGATTCAGAAAAAAAATAATGATAATTCAATTTTATTATATTTGCAGGTTTTCTTAATTTAGAAAACCTAAAATTAATATCACATTACTATTAAAGTGAATTTTATTGGTATTGTTTTCATCATATACTTTAACTATTTAAAGCATCTTTAGCCCTACAATTTGGTGAGGTCAAAAAGTATGACTGGCAGGGTTAAGTCAATTGGACCAAATGGCAAGTGTAAAAGACAGTAAACCAAAGTGGTTGCCTGTAGAATGTCAACTTCAAAAATAGATCACAATATTTTTATGAATGAATGACTCTTGTGATGGAGCTTCACCTTGTGTCAAAATATAAACTGCACTACACCTGAACAAGGGCGGAGTAGACAGAAAAAATAGGTAAGAAGAAGGGGAAATTTGATGAGTTAGGATAGAGAGAGCTTTTAAATTTTTCGGCAAAATACTTGTATACATATGTAGAATATGAAATATGTAATTAGTAGTAGTAAAGATTCAAAACAATTAATATTTAACAGTAAAAGAATACAATAATATTTTGATGCCAGCTATCGTCTACAAATTAAATTTAACTTACTTCAGCCAACTTTTCTTGGAGTGTATGGTCCCATACATCATTAATGCTGGTCAGCTCTGCCGGCAGACCAGCCACCTGTCTATAAAGGCGCTCTGAAAAAAATGTGGCGAAACCCCAACTTGGATAAGGGCCATCGACAGCATCCAGCCAGCCTCACGGTAGTGATTTTTATGAAGTGCTGTCCAAATAGAGAATTAAAAATGTTTAGTCTGTTTAATGTCATGATTATGTAATAAAAGGTAGTGGTATTGGACAATTGATTTTAATGGGCAAAGAATGGAAGCTCTGACACTAACAAAAATTGTAACTTATATCTTTATCACAAATTATAAATATGAACATACCAACTACATCCAGGGCCAGTGTTTTTTTTATCTTCAGGTCCCTCAAAGATTTGAGTTTTTTAATTTTGCCTCAAGAAGACGGCAAAATTCCCTTGTCGGGCCTCCTGCATCAATGGCACCCTCTCCAGTTCCAACTTCGTCGACAAAAACATTAATTCTGGAGAGAGGGTCAAAGGCGGTTCGCTTGAAGGCCCTAAGGGAACATTCAAGCTCCTCGCCTCGCACCACGTTTATTTGGTTTGCAGCAGGGGTGTCCCAATTGATCAATTGCCGGATATTTTTAAATATGTCTCCAATTTCAGATGATCTAATGGAAAACCATAAATTAAAAATTAATTTCTTATAACTTCAATGGTATAAATATTTACAAGGGCTACATAAGTATATTTACACAGAGAGGTCCTCCGGAGCTGAGTCATGCTGTGACAAAGTTGGAGCTGGAGCTGGTGGAGCTGGAGGTGCTGACAGATTAACAGGTTGCAGCTGAGTCGACGGCCCCTGTGATGTGGCTGCTGGTAGAGGAGCTATAATTGGTCCTGAAGGTGGTCCAGAAGATGTTACAGCTCTGACTGCTTCCGAAGATTCTTCAGAAGATGTTGAAGGGTCCTTTAAAATGTAAATGTAAAAACTAACAATTCTATGCATGATAATTTTTTTTTAAAATACCATATTAAAGGCTTAATTTCTAAACTGTGGCAGTAAGTAAAGAGCACTCCTGTTGAGCATATTGCTCTGTTGTATCTCAGCCGGAGTGTCTTCACTTGTGCATATTATTTGTCGGGTGGCATTAACTCTGCACAATGCGTATTGTTCGGGGCACCCATTCACTTGGAGCCTTAAGGCCTGATGGAAGGCCTCTCTGTTGAGGTCCAGTCTCACGTGAACCCTCACGAATGGAGTAGCATCTGTAAATGAAATAGAGGACAAACATAAGTCTAAATGATAAATATTGTATTTATCTTGACTGGGAAAAAAAAAAAAAACCTCTTGGTGTGGAGAAGCGAGTTAGGTTTGAATGTGTAAAAACGGACACTCTGAATGACACCTGTCTCTCCCTCCTGTTGCTCCTTATATGCCTGATTGGCCCACCAGCACTTGGGAACATATTCAGCCTGCAAAATGAATACAAAAACAAAATCAAAACAATAGTAGTAACAACAAATATCTGGGGTCTATTTCACCAAGCAGGTTGAAAAAACTCTGAGTGAAATCCTGAACTCTGTGTTGATCTACTCTGAAAGGGAAAACGCTGGGTTTTCAGTTACACAACAGCTGACTTGAGTTGGATTACTCAACGTAGTTGCACCTGGAGTTTAGCACGTGCACGACAACTATAAAAAGCCAGCATCAATGGAGTGCTGATTCGACGCGTCACCATGGCAACAGAGAAGCGGAGAGCGACAAGGTGAGCTGGAACACATTTTTAGAAAAAAATGCAACACCGCTGCAGCAACGGAAGAGAGGGAGATGGCATGGCAGAAAATTGCTGCCCGTGTCAATGAGTAAGTTTAAATGTAGTCCTTTATATCAGAATATTAATAAATATTAAATAGTATTACAGGGAAACTGTTTGAATGGTCCCCAATTAAGGTATTTCATTTAGGTGTAATCCTGCGGGGAAGAAGCGCACATGGCAGCAGCTAAAGATGAAATATAGAAACATTGTTCAAAAGACCTCGGCATAATCTCATTGAGGCACATCTTTTTAAGCATGTTTAACATTGTGAAGTAGCATAAATACTAAGTGGCTGATGGACTGTGCAGTTGTTATATGTCACACATAATGTTATGTTAAATAATTAATCCTATTTAATCTAATATCTATTATTTGAGTATAATATTTTAAAAATGTTATTGATACAAATATATGTTTTGTCTTTCACGTCCTTTTCTTCTTTTGGCCCCATAGATTGTGAAGGTTCCATCTGCCTGGTGGAGCCCCTTCATGCTACAATCAACCTGAAACTGTCAGGAGGAAATACTCAGAATATTTTTGTCAAATGTTAGTTTGGAAAAATATACGCAAATATACTGAAAGATGTCATTTATCCAGGATGAGGAGGATGAAACCGTGTCTGCTGCCCTCACAGAGGATCCAGAAAGTCATATCGAGGTACGTTACTGATTGTTCTCTTCCCATTAAAATTCTGAATACTCCTGTGGAACGTAGAGCTTGACATTTAGGCGACACTGAAATATTCAAATTGTCATCCTTTTTAACAGATCATGGCTGGTCAGCAGCAGGATGGTCCCTCAACTTCCACATCACAGATCAAAACTGTGAGATGATGTTCAGTAAACACCAGAGGCTCATTTCATTCAGTTCATGTGCAGCTGTATAATTTAATGTCCTCTATGTATTCCCAGTTACCAGTCAAAGAAATTGACAAAATCCACTTACTTAACAAGATAGAGAAATCCCTTAAAGAACAGCAGTATATGGTCACAGGTGAATTATGTTCACTATTGGAACATGAACTAAACCCTTTATTTTTATTATTTTTTTTGGTAGGAAATAAAGAAGACAAAATTAAATGTGTGTCATGTCTTTTATTTGCTGTGGTGGTAATGATGGTGGAGGGGGAACAAAAATACCATTCACTTCCATTGTGTCCGTCCCGAAAACCTTCCCCGACTCACCTCTGAATAAACAACAGCTCGCCCTCACAAAAAAAGTAAGTATGCTGTTCGAAATGACTAAGGAATTGCGCTAAATGGGCCAATTTGCCAAAATGTTGAAGTATCCCTTTAATCGCCACCCGGGCAACGCTGGCGAAGCAGCGGTGGTCCAGCGTTGAAGATTTCTACGTTGGCCTAGCGGACCCAAGCGTCGGGCACTCCTACCGCTCCGAAAGTTTTGAGCTGCACAAAATATTGCGAGCGGGAGGAGCGGGGAATTTTCCGCCCCGGCAACGTTCACCCCACCAACGGCCAGTCAAATGCTTGAGCGCTATTGAGCACAGACCAGCGCTCAACAGATCAATCAGTGAATCCGATCGTGCTCAACAGACCAGTTAGCTTGCTGATATCCACAGGCCATTCATCCACTGAGCGACAAACTTCTGAGATAAGACGTTTTTCTCTTTCATTGTTTCCGTAAACAAAGTCTTTAAATTTAATAAATTTGTGCTAATTCGGATTAAAGTGCTTCTCAGAATCTGACAACTGTTGTTAGACGTTGCGTGTTGTGCGTTTTGTAAAGGCTCATGCCTGCAGAGTTGTGCTTCATCTGAAATTAATGGATGACGCTGAGGTGTCCAGATGCCCCCCCATCCCCCCTCTCCCTCTTTAGTATTAGAGAAGTGACCAACATAACGTTGGATTTACCTGTTTATATCTATTTTATTTTTCACACACACACACACACACACACACACACACACACACACACACACACACACACACTCAAAAATATAAATAACACTTTTGTTTTTGCTCCCATTTTTAATGAGATGGACTCAAAGATCTAAAATTCATTCCAGATAAACAATATTACCATTTCTTTCAAATGTTGTTCCCAAATCTAAGTGTTTGATAGTGAGCACTTCTGCATTGCTGAGATAATCCATCCCACCTCACAGGTGTGCCACATCAAGATGCTGATCTGACATCATGATCAGTGCACAGGTGTGCCTTAGACTGCCCACAATAAAAGGCCACTCTGAAATGTGCAGTTTTGTCTCCCAGCAAAATGGCACAGATGTCGCAAGCATTGGGGGTAACGTGCAATTGGCATGCTGACAGCAGGAATGTCAACCAGATCTGTTGCTCGTGCAGTGAATGTTCATTTCTCCACCATAAGCCGTCTCCAAAGGCGTTTCAGAGAATATGGCAGTACATCCAACCGGCCTCACAACCGCAGACCACGTGTAACCACACCAGCCCAGAACCTCCACATCCAGCAGGTTCACCTCCAAGATCGTCTGAGACCAGCCACTCAGACAGGTGCTGAAACAACTGGTTTGCATAACCAAAGAATTTCTGCACAAACTGTCAGAAACCGTCTCAGGGAAGCTCAACTGCATGCTCGTCGTCCTCATCGGGGTCTTAACCTGACTCCAGATCGTCGCCGTAACAGACTTGAGTGGGCAAATGCTCACATTAGATGGCGTCTGGAACGTTGGAGAGGTGTTCTCTTCTAGCCTGGCATGCCAGACTGACCTCATATGTTACACACAGAGACAGTCTGGTATGGCGCCATTGGGGCTTCATTTCAAACAGGCTGACGAGAGGCGGGACTATTGAGCGGAGAGAACCATTCCATGAAACGAGGCTGTGACGCAACGACAATGCGACGTACGCAGCACTCCATTGTAATAGTTTTATAGTCCAAAACATGGGATCATGGCATGGAGTTTTACATCTGTTTTACCCTCAAATTCCACCGGACGCTTAAGTGCCGCGTCATGCCGGCGTCTTGTTCCTGAAGTCAATGCACACCGGGAGCGCCGTGCCACGCTGTTTAGAAGCAGCGACCTGAAGCGAATCACCAGCGCCGTGGCGTGCGCCTCCGTTCTGGTGATCTGTTGTAACACCGGCCCTTCTGGGACGCGGCGCGGCGCTTTGGCATCCGGTGGAATTTGGGGTTAAAGAAAAGCCTTCCGAGCAGATTCCTGCTGTGGTTTCAGCGCCAAATTCAGTTCGTTCGAAACTTCAAACAGAGCCGTGGTAAAGCCTCGCTGTGTTGCGGCCACCACCATGATTGTTATTGGGGGGGGGGGGGGGGGGGGGGGGGTATACTATGACGCATCGCTAACTCCCGCCCCTTGTGGGCTGTGATTCGCCTGGCAGAAGTTTGCCGGGCAGAAGTCAGACTCAATTGGTGCGGTGCCAGACTGTATCTCCGTGTATCCCTGAGCATGGAGAGACAGTCTGGTGTGCCAGGCTAGTTCTCTTCAACTTCGCACAGCCTTGGAAGAGGAGTGGACCAACATTCCACAGGCCACAATTGACAATCTGATAAACTCTATGCGAAGAAGATGTGTTGCACTGCATGAGACAAATGGTGGTCACACCAGATACTGACTGGTTCCGAGTCCCCAGACCTCCAATAAAGCAAAGCAAAAAAAATTTTTTTTTAAAATGCACATTTCAGGATGGCCTTTTATTGTGGACAGTCTAAGGCACACTTGTGCACTAATCATGGTGTCTGATGAGCATCTTGATGTGGCATACCTTTGAGGTGGGATGGATTATCTCAGCAAAGCAGAAGTGCTCACTATCACACATTTAGACAGATTTGTGAACAATGTTAGAAAGAAATGGTAATACTGTGTATCTGGAATGAATTGTAGATCTTTAAGTCCATCTCATGAAAAATGGGAACAAAAACAGAAGTGTTGCGTTTATATTTTTGTTGAGTGTACATTTCATACAAAATGGCGACACTAGGGCTGAACAATATATCGTTATCATATCGATATCGGGATATGAACATTCAGGACATTAGTTTCTCAAAATCAACGATATCAAGATTTCCCCTGCTTGCCCTGCATGTCAGCTCGTCCATGCACAGGTAAGGCCAGCCAACCACAAACCTCGTTTACTGGTTGACAGCTGATGGCAGAGGACGGCTGCAGAATCTGTACAAACGACTTTGGTGGTCGTGGCAGTGAGTTCTCATAAATAAAACTGCATTTTTTTACATCCTTTTGTATTATGGCGTTTTTATTTTTCTGAAAAATGCTTAACTTTCACCGAATCCATTGTAATATATCGTATCGATATCGAGATATCTGGCATGGATATCGAGATATGACATTTTGCCCATATCGTTCAGCCCTAGGCGACACACAGTAAAAGGCCGCCATCTTGGAGACTTGCAGTACTCAGCGGTTACAATGAAGAAGTGGACCTCAGTAAACAACACTATGCTCACTGTAAGAACAACTATTACACAAAGTACCTCTTAACAATGTCAAAGACACATTACTGTATTATTTTCATTGGTCATTTGCTGTCCACAATGACTGTATACTACAATTAATGCTGACTCATCTCATAAATGCTCCACACTGGCTGGATGTGCTAGTCGTTGCTCCAAACTGCATCAGTAACCGTGAACATATGTGTAATAACCAACATATGCTTTTTCCACAGTACTCCTGTGTTGACGACTCCTTACCACAAGATCAACACAAGGCCTCTTCCATTGAAATGGCCACAAAAGCATTACAAACAATAAACACAATCACCAGAAAACAGTGAGCCAAGGAACAAAAAGTCATCTATCTGGAGCAGGAAATCAACAAACTCAAATCAGAATTGCATGAAAAAACAGCAGAACTACAAATGTTCACTGAAGAATTTGAAACAGGTCAGTAATGCACATAAACATTTAATGGACAACCACCACATTACCTGTTATAACGTAGTTGCATGCATTCGCTAATCCAAATGTGTTCTGTCGGCCTACCAGAAGACCATACACAACATGAGTCGGTGGACAACAAAGAAATTTCAGACAAGGACATATTGTCTGAGGATTACACAGCAGGTATGTACTCATCATTAACGCTTTCAGTGCCACAATGTTTTTTTTTTTTCCCCAATATATTCCATTTTATAACAATTCACAAAACCCAGATTATAAGTGCTTAGAAATACAGGCATGCTGTAAATGATTATCACAGATCCACAGATACATATGAGACTAAATTGATTCATCTAATTTGCATATTGTAACATACAATCGTCCAAACATATTGGATTGCATACCTTTCACTAAAACTACAGCTTATATATGTTTTCTTTTTAATATTCCTTTCATTTTCCAGTGTTGACAAAAATAGTAATATAAGTATTTACAATCTCCGAATAATGGAGTTTTTTTCTTATTACTTGGATGTCTTCTTTTTATGGAGCTCTTGTCCTCAAAATAAATGAACCACTACCTATGCACAATACTATATAATTGCTTGATACCAAAGCCAAAAGTACAGTAGCTTTGATGACAACACACTGTACATAATGTTGTTAACACACTTTTATGATTAATGTAACCTATGCAAGGGCGTCTCTTTGAAGCAGCAGATATTTCAGATAATCTTAAATAATTTATAACAGTTTGCCTACAGTCCTTGATGGTGACTCCTGGTGGTGCTGTTCTCCACCTGCCCCTAATGACCAGTCACCACTGCTTTTTCAGTACTGCTTGACATGATGACTATAACTTATTTTACTTTTGGTATGGCTATCTTGATGCTGAGAATTATTTTATATTGTAGGCAATTGGCAAGTTTTGAATAAAATCCTCTGGCCTGAAACTTTGATATGAATTACAAACCCAACAATGTTGAACTTCATATTGAAATCAGCTACATGTCAGATACATCAGCTACTTGTCAACTGGATATACAGCTCAGAGACAACACAGAAACAAACCACTGAACTCTATTCATCACAAATAGGAAGGAGGTTAAAGCATTTCCAGAATAAAAGAATAAACCTCAGGTCACTGGAGTATAGCTGGAGTTACATGAGAACACATGCTGTTACCAGAACATATTATATCTGACTGGAAGAATCTTGACTTCAAGCCTCACCATCCATTCCCACTCAAATAGAACATTTTAACACGAAGTAACTCAAGGAGTAAATGGAAAAACTACAAAAACACAGTTAGGCAGCCCACAACAGAAACACCACAATGATCAGTTTGATGACTCTGTCAACTTTGCCACAAAAAACCTGGTGAATCAGCAGAGGAAGAATGACAACATGAAGCCTTATTGTCTTACCTTTGTTGTTAGTAGGCTGGAAACATTTATTACGATTATTATTAGCTTTAATTATTGGAGCAAAACTCTGACGTGACCTCTTCCTCTTCTGCTCTCTGGTGTTTCATGGAAGGTTTGATTCTGCTGTGCTGCGTTTACTGCCTCCTGTACAACCTGCGTACGGCCAGTCATTCTGTTTCCTTCTCTCATTAATAAGATCTGAGGAAAGACCCAATCACAAATCAACATGTCAAAAAGAAAAGCAACCGACATCAGAGGAGACAGTCTGTTAATCCACAGAATCACCATCAGACGCAATCAAATAACTTTAGGCTGATCAAGCTAATGTACCAAATCTACACACACTGACAGGTCTTTGGCCGGGTAAAGATGCTCTGCCACCATTAAAGAAATATGTTAAAATACTAACTGTACCATTGACACAAGTACAAAACATTACTAAACATCCAAGGCATGTTAGACACAGATAACCATCAGTCTTGTGTTTCCATTATTTTATTTGTCCAGGAGCAGAGTTCAAAAGAAATAATCAGGAGACCCTGGTTCTTGTTGGAGGTCCCAGTGGAGACCCTGGTCAGACCCTGGTGCTGGCTCCAGCCGGTGGTCCAGTGTCGTCTAGAGAAGCTGAAAGAAGCCTCACGCCGGGAACGCACTGAACGCGGAAGCGGAGCGGAGGCGCTGCGCGCACCGCGCGCGTCTCCGCGCCGGCGCTTGGCTGTTCGCACTGGAGGCGTATCTGCTGCCTGCGCTCTCCGAGCTGCTCACACATCGACTGCACTCGGCTGGGTTCGTCTGCTCTCGGTTTTCATGTTTGTTCCCTCTGTCTCGCTCTGTCAGTATGGATGTGTGTGTTTTGGTGTTTTGGTGACCTGTGGATGTCCTCTTTTTTTCTGCATCACTTGAATGTCTGTCGCTGTGTGTGTGTGTGTGTGTGTGTGTGTGTGGTTGTTTGATTGGGTGCGTACGTGCATATGTCTGTTTGTGTGTCCATCTCTCTTATTAGACCCAAGTGACAAATTATCGACGGACGAGCAACACCGTCCGTAACTAATCGTCATTTAATTTATTTTATTTTGAAAATTGACCGGATTCTCTTGCCTTTTCTGTTTCCGACTTCCTGTCTGGTCCGATCTGCTTGATCCAGCTTGACATATGGCTCTCCCGGCGCTCGCGGCTCGCGTGAAAAACAGAACGAAGCGGAGCGGGCGCGCTGCAGAGCGCGTGCCGCGGCGCTCCGCTGCGCGTTCGGTGCGGCCGGTCAGATAGGTTAACATGGGAGGCGATCAGAAGCGCAGTGCGCGGCGCTACCGCACGCGGCGCTTCCGCGTCCAGTGCGTTCGGGCCGTCAGGCTCTGCGGCGTCTGAAAACAAGGCTCTGCTCCACAATGTCCCAGAAGAGGCTCAGCAGTGTGGCTGTCTGCCATGTCCACAGAGACAAGCTGGGAGGAGGACGAGGAGGACATATGTCATGTCTTCATTAGTGCTTCAGAACGGCAGGACAATGTTTTTGGGCATTTTTAAAAATGCAGATGTTACTTTGTAGCCTACAAATCTGGACCTGTAGGACTTCCAGTACTCACAATTACAGTTCTGTTGTGGATGAAATGACAGTTTGAGTTTTAGCTCTGTTTTCTATGTTCACTCTTAAATGTCCAGTGAGCTGTGAATCAAGGAGCAGGCATCTCTACAAATATATATATGTATATAAAAGTCTGCACTAAAGTGTGCACTTAAACCTATCTTACAATTAATTGTATTTCTTTAATGAATTAAAGTATCTTTGATGCATTCTTCCTCATTACAGTTCAAATATAAAAATATGAAATTCATCCTTCAATAAAACTCGCATTTCTTTTTAATCAAAAGCAACAGGTCCCCCTGGGACAATAAGTCTGTTAATGGTGAACTTCAGCTGAGGTTCTACTAGAATGAGGCTAAACAGCCTCAAAATGTTGCTGTTAGCATGTTGAGAGTAAAGTTCTTCGGGACATATCCACTTTTCAAAACAAACTACCGCCTCTTGCACATGTATATAACATGGGATAATCACAGGGTTAAACTATAGCAACCAAGTTTTCAAACTCACCACAGGTGTTGCAGAAGAAAGAGCTGCTCTGGGTCGGAGCTTCCACTGGAACAGACGCACATTTACAGCAGAAGCACGTTTATTTTTTTTTTTTTAATCCTCCTGAACGTCTGTTTGCGTCTCTGCCGAGCGGATGGTGCGTTCAGGAGCATCGGAATGTTCTGTATTACTGAAAATAACCGGGGTTACAATGGCTACACGTGAAGGATTTGTGTGTGGTGGAGAAAACAATATCCCTGGCAAAAAGTCGTCCCCCCGTCCCCCCCTAAACTGACGCCTACGAACCTATGAAACTAATGTTCCACTTAAATTACACTTAAAGCAGAATTATGAGCTGTTTATGACTTGCTGGTCAGCATTTACAACTTGGACAAAATAATAAGTTTGCCTCACATATGCATCATTAAACCCACTCAGTGATAAACAGCTCCACATTGCTATTACAAATAAAACAAACATTCTATCAGGAGCCATTGAAGTGGATATTATTTACCAACATCTTTACTAGCTAGTAGTGATCTTCATTGTTGCTTCCTGTTTTGTTCTTTGATTCTGTTCATTGCCACATGTGACCAAGTATTGTTTAGTAAAAGAAACTCAGACATTATACAAAAAAACAGGGACCCACTCCACAAAGCATTTCTACATGTGCTTAATTAACTCAATTGGTAACATACAAGCCTGAGCTCACCTTACTGACTTCTGCCGCTGTGTCTAACTTTCACCAGCAGATGGCCAGACAGGGAGGACGGAAGAATACTCTATGATCCCTGCAACCGTCAACACCAACCAACCGACATCTTCTCAATAACAGCCACAACCACACCCTTTATTTCTCTAGATGTGTATTTGTTATATATCTTTTTCCTTTTTCCTAGACTTGTATTTATTTTATATATGTTTTAACATTTCTTTGCTTTTTCTAGATGTGTATTTATTTTTTTGATATTTTTTCCATTTTGAAACATTGCATGGTGCATTCTCTTGAAAGTCAAACACGTCAGTGCACAAAATAAAAACATGACATGTCACCTCTTCAATTTGATTTGTGTCTTCCTTTTTTGTCAGTCTTACAAACTAAGATCACCACTTTGAAGCTTTTATTGTGACAGTGAAGTCATCAAGTCAGTATCAAATTGACAGATCAGCACGGATGAGGAAATGTACTTCTTACTTCACATGTGACCTTTTGAAACACTGTTTTATATTTTTTGTCTTGAAGACACTGAATGATAAGTGGGGAATAAGCTCTACTGGCTACAGAAACTGACCTGAAACATGCCTTGGGTTTACACCTTATCTGTGTTTTCTCAGTTTTCGCTCAGTGTGTTCCAGCTGGAGTTTGTGCTCTTTTTTTTTTTTTTTTTTTCCACCTGAGACTCACATCTAACTGATGTCAAAGATGGAATCAACAGGTCACTACATTTGTGAAGCACAACATGAGGGTAAAAGTTAGAGTACAAGACAACTAGTATTTCAGGGGACCAAGCCAAGGAACCCGAGATACACATCATAAAATCATACATTTTCTCAGACCAGCCTTGCTGGGAGACCTATTACACTTGTTAATACTATAATTATTTATCATGATTATATTTACATATATTTACATCATGTACATATCCATTTGCTGAGTGTAGGTCGATGGAGCTGTAACTTTCAGATTTAAAATCACATCCTGTTGAACCCTAAGGTTTTTGGAGGCAAGGTTCGCCTAAAAACGCCTATCCATTTTAAATCAACAATATCTCCACAATTATTTAGACAATATGCATAATCTTGGTCTCAATTGATAGCTAAGACCTTACAGAATATAACTCCAGTGTCAAAAAACACTGAATTTTAACATGCCTGAGCAAATTTTGATAAAGTAGAGGAAAAAAATTAATGTTTTACCCTCGCCTAATTTTTTGTCAGTTTACACATTGAAAAACACCATGATAACAATGAAGCCAGCCATAATAATGCCACTGCCTGCTTTTAGTAACTCCTCGACTAAAACTGTACCAGGCTTCATGAGAATACCACAAAGCACATACATTTTATAATGTGTTTAGTAGTGGTGCAACGGATCATCATTGATCCGTGATCCGTTCGGATCAACGTCATCGGTTCGGCACATACGAGGATCGATTTCTGGAAAAAAAACCAAAAAAAACCAAGAAGAGAACGTTGTGCTCAGTCCGCACACAGCTTGTGACAAGCGGAGAAAGGAGGAGAGCAGACATAGCGAGCGGAGGAAAGGAGGAGCTTGAACGCCCCGCGATACTTAAATCCCCTGGTTTCCCTGTCAAATATGACAACGAAGGAAAGAGGTCAGTGGGAAAAACCGCGACGGTGTGTGCCGGCACTGTGGCATAAAAAAGCCATATGAAAGTGGAAACACGTATAGCATGTCCGCACATTTGAAGCGACACCGCAACATTTAAGCAGCCTCTCCCTGCGCAGTCCGACCGGTCAGGTTCTTTCATTCTCCTTGTTTCAAGGAAGATGTCTACTTACGTTTGCCTTTGAGTTTTATTTTACTAATGGTCTTTTGAACCAGCCTTTTTATGTTGCTGTTGCACTTAAAATAGATTTTTGGTTCATTAATATATTTTAAATGAAGGAGATATTCGTATAAATTGCACTTTAAGTTGTTTGTCAATCATAATTATGTTAAAAAGAAGCTATTATGTCTTGTGCACAACTTTTATATATTTAAATTTAGTAATTTAAGTTTCTAATAAACAGACAAAACAGATTTTTTTGAATCTGATCGGACTACCAAAACAGTTTTTTTTTTTTTTTTGCTTTTTGCCGATCCGAAAAATGATCCGATCTGTGATTCTTGATCCGCGGACTGATCCGATAGTTCAGTGATCCGTTTCACCACTAGTGTTTAGTAGGGGTGTCCTCAAATATTCGACAATTCGATCATTCGTTCAAAGGGGCCTGATTCGACTGCCAAGTGCCAATCATACGGTCGAAGCATCGCAAAATGTGGTTATTAAACGAGGACCATTCTGTCACAGATGTATGGGGGTGCTGAATGACTGATTTTACATAGAATTGCTTGTTTTTTCCAAATAAACATGATAGAAATCCTATTTGATTAGCCTATCAAATACACTGTGGATAAATGTACTTGTACTTTTATTCAATATTCTATTTAGTGTTTGTGAATGAACCACCATGGTGAGAGGCACAATGCAGAGCTCCATCACAGAGCAGCATCTCGGTGGTGATTTGGCTTAACTTTAAAAGGCTCAATGTTGGAAAAAAACAAAAACAAAAAACCAAAAACTTCAGACCAAGTGAAAGATGATCCAAAAAAAGTCAATTGCAAGTTGTGTCCTTTCATATCACTTCACAACAACATGGCTTTCCACCTTAAACGGGTGAGTATCCAGATAATTGGGCTAATAAAAGGCGGTTCTGTTACTCAATTCTCATTTTTAATGCTGACTTTTATTTTGTTTAATTGTAGTATTTTAGGTTATTATATTATTTTTATTTATCTAAAAGGCTAATTCTGTTTAATTTAGTGTTTAGTTTAGTGTTTACTGTTTAGTGTGCGAAACAGACCGGATTGTGCAATTAAGCCTATTTCATTTAATTTGAGCAGACAATGCGAGAAATTGTTTAACCAAAAAATTTGAGCTCATCTGCAGAGCTTTCAGACATAAATAAATTACATGCTTTAGCCCGTTTGTTAGAAGTGGGTTTGCTTATGGTCATTTGAACTATACCTCATTTGTTTGATGTTTAGAGTGTCAGGCCCTGTGCCCCTGCACCCATGTGGGGGCGCTCGGGTCCTGTTTTGTGTTTCTCTGCCCTCATGTTCACCTGCCTGGTCACCTGCCTGCTCCTCTTGTTCTCCTGTCTGGTCTCTGTCTCGTTAACTCCCTAATGTGCTGCACCTGTCCTGCCCCTTTTATAAGCCCTGCTGTCCTGGTGTGTCTTGTCAGCTCCTTGTGGGTCTGTCCATGTGTTCGCGTGTCCTGGCCTGCTGTGTTTTTTTAGTTTCCCGAGTTCCTGGTTTCCTGACCTCCTGAGTTTTTGGAAATAAAAGACCCTTTTCAACTCCGCCTGCGCCTGGGTCCTTCCACCTCGCACCCGTGACAGAAGGAGCCGACCAACTCTGGACCCAGCAGGCAGAAAGTCTGAAGCCGCAAGCCACCCTCATAAGACTTCAGCCCGTCGGTGGCGGTGCTCCACCTGCCTTGAATCGTCTGCCTCTGGCCGCTGCCGAAGCTGCTCGCCCCCGGACTTTGTGCCTATGGCCTCAGCCCCGGCGAAAAAAGCCTGCGCCCCTCTGGGGCGTGTGCCGGCAAGGCTGCTCGCCCCGGCGAAAGAAGCCCGTGCCCACTGGGTGTGTGGCGGCGAGGCTGCTTGCCCCCGGGTCATCTGACGACTGTTTTCCCAAGCTTTTCCTTCCTGGATGGCCTTTGGGGAGGGAGGAGGTCCGACCCGTCCCGTTCCTGTTTGCTGCCGGCGTGCAGTTCCGACCTGACCCGTTCCTGTTGTTGCTAGCCGCAGTTCTGTTCCCCTGTTCAAGCTCCCGTTTCTGCTAGGTGCAGTTCCGTCCCATCCCTTTGCCCCCGTCCGAGTCTGGTTTCTGTCCTGTCTGCCCCCCTCCTCTGCTCGGGAGGGTTGCCTCGTTGTGTGCCAGGAGGCGCACATTAGGAGGGGGGTACTGTCACGCCCTGTGCCCCTGCGACCTCGTGGGGGTGCTTGGGTCCTGTTTTGTGTTCATCTGCCCTCTTGTTCTCCTGCCAGGTCACCTGCCTGCTCCTCTTGTTCTCCTGTCTGGTCTCCCCTCTCATTAACTCCCTAATGTGCCTCACCTGAGTCCACCTCTATTTAAGTCTTGCTCCCCTGGTGTGCCGTGTTGGTTCCTTGTGGGTCTGTCCGTGTGTCCGGACCTTTCACCAGCTGTGTTCCTGAGTTCCTGCGCGTGGGTCCTTCCACCTCGCACCGTGACAGTAACCTTTGGTCCCAGCTCTCGGGTAATGAAGGTTGTCACACGTAGTTCTTGGATTTTGCTCACAGTTCTGATAAAATTTTGATTCCATGGAATGAGATCTTGCGTGCCGTCCCAGATCGAGTGAGATTATCAATGTGCTTGTATGTGTTCCATTTTCTAATCCTTGCTCAGTTTATTTATTCACACCAAGCTTCTTACCTATTGTCGGTTCACTCTTCCCAGCCTGGTGCAGGTCTATGATTGTGTTCCTGTCGTACATCGACAGTTCTTTAGTCTCAGCCAAGGTGGAGTTTGGAGTCTGACTGAGGCTGTGGACATACAATGGGGGAAATAAGTATTGAAGGCATTAACTGTTTTGTCATTACATTTATTTCCAAAGATGCAATTCATGTGACATTTCTTCCAGACACTGGTATTGACTCAAATAATCCACACATGAAAAGAAATCACAACATTCAAATCCATAAATAGTGATTATGTGGAATTAAGTGCAATAACACAGGAAAAAAGTATTGAACACACTATCTGAGACTCGTTTAATACTTTGTGGAGAAGCCTTTGTTTGCAATGACTGCTTCCAGACGCTTGTTGTATGTATGAACTAATCGCCCACACTGCTCAGGTGTGATTTTTGCCCATTCCTCCGCACAGATTGTCTTCAAATCCTGAATATTCTTTGGTGCCCTCTGGTGAACCCTTATCTTTAGTTCTTTCCACAAATGTTCGATCGGATTTAAGTCAGGTGATTGACTGGGCCATTCTAACACATTGATTTTCTTTTTTTTAAACCATTCGAGAGTCAACTTTGCCGTGTGCTTCGGATCGTTGTCCTGTTGAAAGGTCCAGCCCCGTCTCTTCATCATCCTGGTGGATGGCAGGAGGTTCATCTCAAGAATTTGCCGATAGATGTTTCCATTCATTGCTCCTTCAATTATATGAAGTCTGCCAGTACCACGAGATGAGAAACAACCCCATGCCATGATGTTTCCACCACCAAACTTCACTGTTGGTATAGTGTTATTTGGGTGATGTGCAGTGCCATTTCTCCTCCAAACATGGTGTGTAGTATGACAGCCAAAAAGTTCAATTTTGGTCTCATCTGACCAGACAACATTCTCCCAGTATTCCACAGGCTTATCCAGATGCTGTTTAGCAAACTTTAGACGAGCTTCAACATGCCTTTTTTTGAGGAACGGAGTCTTGCTGGCTGAGCGTCCATAGAGGCGATGGCGGTGGAGTGCATTGCCTATCGTTTTCTCTGTAACACTTGTACCTGCTGCCTCCATGTCTTGCTGGAGTGCTTTCCGGGTGGTCCTTGGCTCTTTGAGAACTCTTCTGACCATCTTTCTGACTCCCTGGTCAGAAATCTTGCGAGGAGCTCCTGTGCGCGGCCTGTTGATGATAAGGTGATGCTTCTTCCACTTGCGGATAATGGCCCCAACGGTGCTTACTGGAATACTCAGATTCTTTGAGATAAGTCTGTAACCAGTTCCATTCTGATGCTGAGCAACAATCAGGCTGCGAAGGTCTTGAGAGAGCTCCTTGCTTTTACCCATCATGAGATGTGTCTTGTTTGACTACTTGGTGAAAAAACAACCTGTTTATAGGGCCATCAATTAGCAGTAACCCAGCTGATGTTGGTTTGCACTTATAGGAAGCACAAAGACTAATTACTTTCAGGTGTGAGATGGTATGGTGCCTTTCCTTGACAAACTATACAGCTTTCCCATGGTGTGTTCAATACTTTTTTCCTGTGTTATTGCACTTAATTCCACATAATCACTATTTATGGATTTGAATGTTGTGATTTCTTTTCATGTGTGGATTATTTGAGTTAATACCAGTGTCTGGAAGAAATGTCACATGAATTGCATCTTTGGAAATAAATGTAATGACAAAACAGTTAATGCGTTCAATACTTATTTCCCCCATTGTATGTATTTTATACAGATAAGTTCAAACAGGTTCGCTTAATACAGTGGAGGACAGAAGAGCTTCTTAAACAAGACGTCAAAGGTTTGTGAGAGCCAGAGATCTTGCCTGTTTGTCGGTGGCTAAATGCTTATTTCCAAACCATAATTTACAAATCAATTCTTTCAATCTTATGTGATTTCTTGGATTTTTCTTCACATTCTGTCTCTCACAGTTGAAGATGATTGAAATGATGTAAATTACAGAACCTCTTACATTTTCAGTGGGAGAACTTGCAGTCAGTGGCTGACTACTTTTTTTGCCCTGCGGTATACTCCCTCAAAGCTCTTTACATCAGTTTATGTTAGCACCTCAGTTGCGAGTTATTTCTGAGTTTGTTCTGTTGATCTCTTTAATCATGAAAGAAGTTACGTTTGCATATTTTCAGTTTTCTCCCCCAACAATCGGTTTTTCCTTTAACTGCTTGGTCCCTGACACCTCCACACCAAAACGATCAGCTGTCTGTGAAGTTGCTCATTTTTATACATGTTTGGCGGCCTCTGAGAGATTCAACAAAATCTTCAACTGAAACCATTTTGCAGTCCTACTTTGGGCACTGAAAGAAAAGCCTGAGATATTTACTAGCTCTCTTAACAATAACAAGCACAAAACAAAATTTTCCACTCTGCAAACAAGATGCAAGGCTGTTTTAATATGGGACCATACTCCTCTGGCTGACTGCCTCACCAATACTAGCTGACTCACTCAGCCCTAGTCTTCATGCAGGCTAGTGGCGGGATGGATTAAGCACCGAGCCCAGTAACCCGGTTGACTATCAGCAAGCTAACAGTCACCTTGACAGTTCTGGAGTGCCCCCGAGCAACAGCTCTAACCACTTGCTGCACCAAAAAAACAAACTAAAACAAAAAAAGGGTCAATGTGGACATCGAGTGCCCCTCATTGCTTGTGCCTGGCAGGAATATGGGTTCCCAATGAGACTACACAGCCTTCACCAAATCAGCAGACCAGGAAAAGTTAAAACCTTGGAGCATACGCTTATTGTATAAAGGTCTCCAGTCACAGTTCTGTGGGATTATTATGGTTGGTGATACTGCAAAGCAATAAATGTGGGCATAATTCGGATTGACTACCACAGGGGATTTAATGTCAGCCTGTTGTTAAAGGGAAATCAGAGGGACTGAGAGAAAGCTAAGATTCCCCAATCCCACAGGTCTTGAATTGGAATACAATCAACCACTGACTCGGGCCTGGGCGTTCCGATGAACCAGCACCGCTGACGTCCAGGTAAAAACAGAGGCTCTGCTTCTCTAGCACAGTAGATAGTGGGACCCTATCAGAAAAACCCATCAGTGTGTGTGGAAACCTTTTTTTCGGGGTAATAATTTTGCAGGATCCTGAATCTGAGGCAGTAGAAATAAGGAACAGTGAATGAGCTTTATCATGTTGAGCCGACCTTGAGAGCATGCACCCTAAGGGTGCTTTCACACCTACAGCATTTGGTCCGCTTGAAGTGGATTAGAGTCCCCAACTCCTGCAGGTCCGGTTCCTTTACGCTGGTGTGAAAGCGGACCAGTTAGTTGTGGTCCGGGGCCAAAGAACCGTACCGAGGCCTCCTCGAGAAGGCGGTCTCGGTGCGGTCCGCTGCTGGTGTGAACGTTGACCAGCCTCGGTCCTGTCCGCTCTGTTGTGGAGAAGGCTTTTTGGTCAGCGAAAGGTTCCGTAGCAAGTCGCGCATCACGTCACACATGCTGACCAATCAGGGTTCCCTTCTGTCACCCCAAACATTGTGTGAACAGCGCCACCAAGGGGCAGGATGGTCATAGTGGATAGTTCATCTGCAAAAACAAGTGGTGTGAATGCGAACCGAACTAGTTGACAGCTGCGACGTTTATGAATAATTTATGTCCGAACCGAACCACTCTAGCGGACTAGTAGGTGTGAAAGCACCCTAAGACACCATCTGACTTTTCATTCAAAACACACACACTTTAAAAGTGACATGATAAAGTCATATCAAAAGGGGTTACAGATCACACTTACTGCAACCTCATTCTTATTTGATAGAAGAGAAATGGCTGACTTCTGCTAGCTATACTGGTAATTTTCTAGACAATGCTAGCCCCAACCAAAACCATATTTTGTGAGGTTTTCAGTATTGTAATTGGTTTATCGATCTAAGAGGTGCAACAAAATGTTGTGGTGGTGGTTAAGTTATGGAACTTACTCTTAATGAAAAAGAACATGTGCAAACTTGAAAATTTCCATGTTTTTCGTGATGTTGACATTTACAGAAATTCAATGCTCTAATCACACTGTCTTCACAGCATTGGTCACATACCAATAGTCTTATTTTAACACTGTACCCTAAAGGCTCGTCCATGCTTCACATGTACACATTTCCGCGTCTGCTTTGGAGCCTCCGCGCACTACCGATACTCACGCGCTTTCTCCCATACTACATTTTGGGCTCAGCTGTGCGCATTCCATGCAGGCGCACTGATCCACGCAGCCTCGAGAAGCTTTTCCGGCATTACAGACCGTTTATCTGCTCCTTTATTACAGATTATTTAGAGAAAATTAAGCACATACATTTTCAGTACATTATCATTTTCAGTACATTATCATTAAGCATTAAAGTTTATTTAGCCTTTTTTTTTTCTGTTTCTGAATCGCGGAGGAACTTTCACTTCTGTCTGCAGACCATCTCCTCCCTCCAGAGTCTCTTTCCACGAGTTTTTCACTCCCTGGGTGTGTTTGTGTGGAGCCGTCAGGCTGTAGCTCCATCTACTTTCAATTTTGCTGTCATGTTTTGTTTGCTGTGGCGCTCTGGCGCATGCGTACAGTGGCGCGACCTGCGTGCAACGCGGTCTCAAAATCTGGCTGCTGCGCGGATCAGTCCGCGCGGACCCTAGTGGACAGGAATTCATGACGATTTTTACGTCACGCAGACCAACGCGGACATGTGAAGCATTGACGGACCTTGAAGGACCCTTGATCAGGTATGTTACAAAGACTGATCATCAGCCAGGCCAACTCATCAGCATCTGGCTTTTTTTTTTTATCATTTCACCGATAAGAGATCAGTAAGAAACAGGATTATTTTGGCTCAGATGCAGTCGCGTCTGGAGTTGTTACTTTGCCTTCAGCATTGTTCCACCCACAGCACCAACTGAGTGGTTACACTCAGAGCTGGCAGTGTCCTCAGCAGTGAAACAGCATGTAAAGTGTCTGCAGAGCCATAGAGCCTCGAGACTGGCATATTAATCATGTAACCCCGTGTTTCCACCGGACGCGATGTGATGAGATTACACACGAAGTCAATGTAATGACACGATTGCCGCTCAATCTTGAGCGGCGTGCGTCGAGCTTTTCCAGCCAAAATTCGCGCGCCAGTCGACACGAGCTGCCACTCGCCGATCACCGCCCGCAGCTTCATCGCTGGAGTTGAAATATTTGAACTTTTCCAAGCAAATTCACTTGACGACGCGACAGGAGAGCCGAACAGCATGGAGGTCGTCACGGACGTGCTGGCGTAAGGCACACAGGGCTCCGACCACACTAAACACCTGTTGGTGCACCGGTTGTGTTGAGAGAGCACGAAGATGGAGGAGAGGCCGATTGTCGCTGTGGCTGCTCACCCAGCGCTCTGGGATGTCACCTGTCAGGCAGCTCATCCTCCTGCACCAGCACCGCCACACAGCGAGGATCAGTTATTCCTCGATAGTCTAGCGCCTTCCCTGGAGATTGGATCCCAAAGTGAAGGCACCAAGTTATTTATGAAGCCAGCACAGTTGTGTTTACCGTAAATCCTCTTATAGTAGCTGGGGCTTTTATTTGTTTCAACTGTAGCTGGCACCAGGCTTTTAATGGAAGCAGGCATGTGTAAGAGAAAGGGTCATATTTTAAAATTTTCAAAAACAGCAGAAAGATTTTTTGAACCCAGTAAAATGTACCGAGCTCATTTACTGAAAACAAGTATCAAACAGCACTAAAATAGTAATAAACAGTGCAGTTCAGAGCTGGGGAATAAATCAAATTCGATTAATTCAATTTTATTGTTTCTAATCGATGTGAAAAAAATTAAATCTGAACATCGAGTTTAATGTTTTCTGTCCCTCCGCCATTTTTACCGGACACATGTAACACACAGTCGCCATACCAGGAGGACTGGCGCTGTAGCACAGACTGCAGTCAGTACAGCGCCGTAGCACTACACAGAAAGAAAGACAAAACAAAACAAAAAACAGGCTTATATTGGGGGCAGGCGGCTTTTATGAGCCTTCTTCAAAGATGCACCCGGTCATTAAAGGAAACAGGCTTTTAATGGAATACATGTCATTATTGGAGTATTTACGGTCATTTGGAACCAGCCAAGTAGCTGATTAGCTCGTGGGGAACCAATCTCTGCAGGGAACAAGCGAGCTTTTTAGGAATACTGACCTCAAGTATGTTTCCCTGATGCTCCATTCTTTCATTGTAATTTTAAACTTATTGATTGCAATATTTACATTTTTTATGACAATGTCTATTTTATATAATCTATATAATTCTATTCTTTGATTTTTTTTTACATTTGAAATAGTAATAAATTTCTTAAAATTGCATTACCTTTGCTGTCTTTCTTCATATCTCTTCAGACAATTATACAAAAGATGTGTAAATAATGTATTGCAGACCCTCTGTGTTACGCTGTTAATTTTCTTGCACCTCTGCAAGTGCTTGTTAAAATTATGTAATATTAAAGAATTTTTCATCATGATTGGATTTTTATTTTCAAGAGGAGATGCCGAAGCTGCAGAACTTTATTTTCTTTTTGATAAATGTGGGTTCCTGGATTAAAGGGGATTGCTGGAGATGTTGAGCGGATCTCAATGATAGATCAGTTGATGCAGAGGACTGTGGGACAAACAAGACTCCTGCTCACTGCTGCTGTGCAGGAGACAGTGATGAGGAGGGTTGTGATGTTTCTGCATGATGTTTGGTTTTGCATATTTGTGCCAGCGATAAAAGTCGATCGTCTAGCGCGGCGCGATTTCATTTGTCGCGCGAATGCAATCACGTCACCGTGTCTGTTGGAAACATGGGGTAAAGGCTGAATTATGCTTTGTGCATGGACGACATGTAAAACCGCATATCACAACATACATTATGAAAAATGTCCGGCTAGCTTAATGCCAACGATAAACCTATTTACAGTTAGCAAAATAGTCGCGGAACTTGTTGAAAAAAAATAAACGGAGCCATATTTTATTTACAAAAGACAAAAACGCTAATTATTTCAATAATAATATACTACATAACTACTGACTGGACCCTGCACTCCAAGTGTTTACAGACCAGATATGTGCCAGAGAACCACACTGCTGACACCCTGGCAGAAAACCCTAAGTGTGCTTTAGCAGATTGGAGACTGGATGAGGACAAACTTCTCTGAATAACTACAAACAATGGTCCAAACATTGTGGCTGCAGCAAGAAACCTTGGCTGGACATGGCTTGTCTGTGTGTGTGTGTGTATCTAGGAGGAGGTGCTCATCACTAATGCTCTGGTGGTGTCACAGTTGACGCATGCTTTGGTGGTGTGCACTTTGTCGGGTGATCTGGCAAACAGGATCAGTGTGGCGATATCTAACTTTTTGTGGGGAAGCAAGAAAAAAGAAATAGCACATGCTGTGGACAGCATGTGCTTAATGGTCTGCAGGGAGGCGGGCTTAACCTCACTGACATTGTGGCGAAAAAGCAGGCCTTGCACCTTAAAAATACTGTGGAAGCTTCTGGATCCTGACTGCACAGCACCGTGGAAGGATTTCCTGGGCATGGTGCTGTCGGCGTCATGCCTCTGCCGGGTGGGGCTGGGTTGGGCTCTTGATACGCTCCCCCCTTTAGTGAGGGAGGTGGGGGAGGCATGGGCAGTGGTGAGGCCCATAGCAGTGGCGGTGCCAGCAGGCTGGGATGTCCTGATGTGGATCCCAGTCAGGTTCAATCTGGACCTCCTCTCCTCCCCCACCAGGGAAGAGGGACCTTATGAGGGCGGGGGGTTTCGAGAAAGCGGGCTTCCCAACACTCGGTGACGTTTTGTCCAGTTACGGGGATTGGAATATCGAGCGGCTGTGCTTCAGGTACTGGAGGACTAGCCAGGTCTTTAAAGGCCAGAATATCGAGTCCCTGATGGGCGTCATCAGGGACCACATGTTCCAGCACTGGAGGGATCTGCTGACTGGGGAGGATCCACCAAGTGGAGCGGTCGCCCCCCTGAGACTTTGATGTATACAGCGAGGGCAGCGTGGTCAGGCTGACGGCGCTGTCCAGTCGCAGCCTGTACAGGATCCTGCTAGTTGGAGTACGCAGGGAGCCCGCGGAAAATAAAGGTAGTGTGCAGTCTTCCCCACGCGGCCTGTGGAGATGATCTGGCTGGGGACCTTCACGAGCTTCACTTCGCCAATGCTTGCAAACCTTGAGTTCAGGCTGAAACGCAGGCTGCTCTACACCAGGGACATCTTGCACCAAATCCTCCCATCCCAGTATAGCATTGGCTGTCCAGTGTACAAGGGCCCAAGAGAAGACCTGCTCCACCTCGTGGCAATGTGCCTGGGTGTCCAGCCTTTTTGGGTCCGGGTTCAGAACCTGCTCGCCCGACGGCTTGGCTGGAGTCTGCCTGTGCCGGCTGTCCAAGGCGGGGGTGATGCCGAGGTCTGGCTCATACTGTTCGGACCTACCCTCAGTCCGGCAGCGATTAATAGGCGGCGCAATGGCCAGCTTTGCCTCCCAGTCCTACAGGAGGCCCGTCCTTCGGTTTTAATTGCCAGAAACTACCATCATTTCCATGGCTGGACCTGCAGGCCATGGCCGGTGTTCTGCAGGTACCTGCACATACATCTGAAGCAGTTGTACGCTGTGGCTGAGGAGTGCTTCCGGGGGGCTCTTCTCCAACACCAGACCTTGGTCCACATCTCGCTGTGGGGCCAAATATCACTGTAACCCGTTGGCAATATAAGGGGTTAATTCAATCCAGAGATATTTCATGGAGGTCATAGAAGTTTGAAACTGGATCTATGTGGTCTGAATCTGTGTTGTGCTCTATGTTTCTATGTCTATGCTTACGTTTTTCCGAATCTGTCATTTTCGTTGGTTTGAAGGTGTGTCTATCATAGTAAGTTGAGGTAATTGGCTACATGAATGTGAAAAAGGAGGGGGCGGGGTCAAGACTACGCACAGGAGGAGCGGAAGAATGGCGATCTGAGAGACATGACGAGTCCAATTGACGGCAGAAAGAAGTCTGTTGCATACAGAGATCACGGACAGTCACACAGAGTGAGCAGCAGAAGTTTGTTGCTGATAGACTGTTGATTGGTGGTGAACGGCCGGGCAGCACGGACTCTGGAAGCCGCTGTTCCCACGAGGCAGACGCACGCCTGAGGACTGCGCCTCAACGCCTCGCACTCGGCCAGCCGTGGACTCGGACTCCTCCAGGAGATCGTCATTCGCCACCGGTGGGGATTTACCTGCATTTTTCCTCCGACTTCAGCATCCAGTGGGTGAGATTGAGCCGACTCGTTCGTGCGTGTGTGTGTGTGTGTGTGTGTGGGCCCACGTGTTAAAGATCTGTGAAGCTAAAGAAGTGAGTTTATTTATCCCTGAGTGGGGTTTTGTGGGACTGTTGCATTAATTGGATAGTTCCAATTTTCTTTACAAAGCGCTGTTGGACTCTGAGTTCTGTTCTCTAAAATCATTCATTTGTATGGCGTGTTTATATTTTTTATTTAAATATATTTCTTGATTATTTTTTGAGACAACCAAAATCAGTTGTCTGGGTCCAGCCATTTCATTACATAAGGGAATTATATTTATTTCATTAAAGTGAACCTGACCACCCCAGTTGTCAAAATGCGGATCCTCAAAGCTAACTATAATATCTAAATAGGATCCCTCCTAACCAGGAGAGCTGGGGTGTTACATCACTAGTGAAGTTTAATTCATTGATAGTTGATGTGAAACACTATGTGTATATATATATATATATATATATATATATATATATATATATATATATATATATATATATATATATATATATATACACACACACACATGGGGTTGGCTGTGAGACGACCGCTCTCCAACCTGAATTACAATCGGGAGGTTGTTAGTTTGATTCCCATCTTCCCCTGTCTGCATGTCAAAGTGTCCTTGGGCAAGACACTGAACCTCAAATTGCCCCCAGTGGATGGACTGAACTCCTTGCATGGCAGCCGCCTCCACTGGAGTGTGAATGTGTGTGTGTGTGTGTTAATGTGATCATGCAATGTAAAGCGCTTTGGGCTCTGTCAATGCAGTGCACAAGCATAGTGTAGTCCATTTACCATATTATGTGTGTGTGTGTGTGTGTGTGTGCGCGCGTGTGTGTGTGTACACACAATTTGAAACTTTATAGACTTCTGAAAAATTACGTCTTTTCCCTGAGGATGTTGCCACACAATGGGGTACAAAACAGAAGATGGTAGAGAGGGTACTGGAACAGCTGCCAGCCATAAGACTCTTAAAGTTGCAGTACTCAATTTTTTTTCCCCCTGTTTTAGAGTAAATTTGGCTTTACCGTCGGAGTGTGATGTAATAGTAGTCATTTAGTCTGAAAAGTTTCATCGGTGAGCTCACTCAGCCTTCGAAATAAGCATTTTATCCTGGCGAAACCCGGAAGACGAAGTCACTGTCTTTGCCCGGGCCGGGTCCTGATCCGCCAATCAAATTTCGAGGTGAGGGGGGGGCGGGTTTAGCACAGGCAAAGCCGGCCGACAGCTTCATCTACAGCAGGGGTGGGGAACCCTGGTCCTGGAGGGCCGCAGACCTGCATGTTTTCCATGTCTCCCTGCTTCAACACAGCTGATTGCAATGAGGCTCGTTATCTGGTTTTCTGCTGGACTTGGCCATGAATCTTGATTTGATTCAGGTGTGTTGAAGCAGGGAGACATGGAAAACATGCAGGTCTGCGGCCCTCCAGGACCAGGGTTCCCCACCCCTGATCTACAGAGACAGTGCACGCGCGAGCAGCCGGTGAACCAGAGCGCTGCAGCAAACAACACGTCTCGCGCTGCTTTGACAAGTGACTGTGTGAAGCCATCAGGCTGGAGCTCTGTCTACTCTTTCACACTGACACACAAAGTCACTGACATACTGGTGGATGGAGAGAGCAGACTGTCTGGAGGGATGAGAAGGAAGTGAAAGTTACTAATATTATTTTGATGTGACAGGCCTATTAATGGTAAAAGTAGGAAAGGGATGAGCTTCATGATTTGATTTAGGTCCAAGTTTGAGTTGAGTTCACTGGCATGTGGAGCGTTTAGGATTACTGCCATTCCGACATATGACTGATTTTAGTTCATTATTTTTCAGTGTAGTAGCCGTCACGGAAAGTTTTGTTTGTATTAAAGTTGAAATGTCTTGGTTTCGTGTGGAACGAGTTTGACTTAAAATGTTGGAGGTCAATTGGGGCTTGGTTAACAATGGGCGATAATGCTTGATATAACTTTATTCCTTCATTTGAAGTTTGCAACCAAGACTGAAAGCACTCGTCAAAGGAGAAAATAAAAATAATAAATAGAAGAGAAGTTGTCCAGCGTCCCCCGTTGCTATTCAGGCTGTTTCGAATTCTGCAAACACTGAAACAAACGCTTGGAAGAATTTGATAGTAACAATCAGAAACAAAATACATTATGGTGCATCATGAAATACGTTCTAAGGTACCATTGTGTTAAATTTTCTGCTGCTCAGCTACAAACTGACGTGAATGTGTGAGATGAGGATAATAAATTATGATTTAATTCTCATTGCTCTTTGAGCTTAATATATTGACATTTACTCAGAACTGGACTGTTAAATTGTCACAATACCAACAACGTAACTTTTCTTGAAACTTGGGTACTTGACGGTCACGTTGTGTGCGAAGTGAAGCACTGAAAACATAGCTAGCAAGGTAAAAACATGTCACCGTCAAAAGCTTTGAAGAGGAAAGTTGACAGCGAGGGTAGGACGTACAAAGAGGAATGGAAACATAAGTATGCTTTCATCCTACCCGATTTCACAAATGCCAATCTGATATATCTTACCTGCCAAAAACTGTGGCTAATTGTAAATAATACAATATAAGATGGCAGCACGAGACAAAGAAAGGCACCTTCAAAGTGGCCTATCCACTACACGCAGAGGCACGAAAACAAACTTGAAGCACTCACAGCAGGTTACGCACACAGCAGCAAGATCCAGGTGTGTGGCCTCACAGCTCAACAAAAACTGACAAGTGCATCTCTGAAAGCAGCATTGGTGCTCGCCTTTCACAATAGGCCATTCACTCACGCAGAGATTTTCAAGCAGGTAATGGTGGCAGTTTCGGAGATGGCCACTGAGAAGCCAATGGATAGTGTTACTGCCTCCATGAAGGTGCCTCTTTCTGTGAGGTCCACCAGCCACTCGATACATGTGCTCACGGGTGCTGTGCAGGAAGTTATCAGCGGTCTGAGTCAGGCCAGCTGCTTTTCTCTGGCCACTAATGAATGCACTGACAACCCAATTCAGTGAGCCAGATGTGTCTGAACCGACAACAGCCTAGTAGAGGCCTGGAGGGCACTAAACTTACAGGGATACTTCAATATTTTGGCAAATTGGCCCATTCAGGGCAATTCCTTAGTCATCTAGAACAGCACACTTTTTTTTGATGGCGAGCTGTTGTTTATTCAGCGGTGGGTCTGAGGAGAGCTTCATGGCGGACATAATGGAAGTGGATGGTACTTTTGCTTCCCTCATCAAACTCATCAAATACACAATCCAACAACCCCAAAACATTTGGGTGGACATGTTATAATCTGCACATTCACTACGCTGTGAAATATTAATTCAAAATTACAAGATTGAGTGGTTTTTGCGAAGATTGTTAAGACGGAACTACGTACAAAATATGGCGTCTGGGCGTAGTGATTTCAAAAGTGGGTGATTTGTGCCGGTACTTCCATCAACAAAACTTGAGAAGAAGACGGTGTCTGATCATGGCGGACTTTGACAACGAGGACGATTTTTTTTTTAGCAATGAAACAAAGCCATATTTATTTGAACCAGAATACACAGGAGAGTTGCAGGATTTGGAAAGAGAAAGAGCAAGAAGAGAGGAGTCAGCTGAACAGACAGGAGCTGAGGAGAGACATAGGGTCAGCATGGACTGGTGGTGTAAATGTGGAGCTTGCCAACCTATGCCCACGGAAATCGAGTGTTTGTGTTGTTCTGAATGGGATCAGGTTATACCTTCACTCGAACGGCTTGACCTGTCTGCATCTGGTGAGGAGGGCCGTGAAATACCATGTGTCACAACCATGGAAGATTTTGTTGCCTGATCCAGTCCTGCAGTTATTGAGACATTTTTCCATCTCCCAAAAATCAATTGGAGGACACAACCCAGGCCAGCCGGGGCGAATGGGAATTTGTCGAGTAAGGAAATTATCTTGACCTATATCACATTGTGTATAACGGGATTAATATGATTTATGTACACAAAAAATGTATCACTGAACAATAAATTCATGGCTGGAATGGGCCCTGAGGGGAGAACAGCTGGGACGTGGCAATAGAAAACCCCTGCCATCGTGTGTGGTCGCTCACATTCGCAGAAGAGACCCTTGAACAACTGGGACTTACGCAGGTTTCCAAGAGGCAGAAGATGCAATGGACATGTTATAGTGGCAGTTTTCTATTATCACTCTTATTTTTGCTAATAGTTATGTTTATTATATTGTATTGCTCATACGTTTTCATATTATTGACCTACCCACACTGTTGATTCAGACTCGCCAAATAAACTATACAATATAAAATAATGCTTTATTAGACTTCTTATTGGTGAAAAGTATTGGCTATGCATGAAAGATATTTCAAATAAAAGTTACCTTTGAATAACTAAATTGAGCTACACAAAAACTTGCCAGCTGACTGAAAGAATAAGGAAATGGAACCGCGCTTGTGTGGCTGAAAGGGGGTGGAGCCAGAGAGAAACTTCAGGGTTGACTCAGAAAAACCTGCTTCCGACCAGGTTACAGTCACGGAGTATGTTACTGCGGTAACTGACCGACAGTTTAAGTTACCTCTCCTAGTGGAACAGGCTGGAGTTACTCCTCTGTCTCTGGTTTGAGTTCTCTCCCTTTGTGTAATGGAAATCTCAGAGTTTCCCTCATTTCCGGGTTATTCAACACAGTTTTCTTAAAACCTGCTTGGTGAAATAGACCCCAGGTCATTTGCTGGGATATGGTGAAACTTCACGCTGCTCCATTTCTTCTAGGGCTGAACGATTTGGGAAAATAATCTAATTGCGATCTTTTTCCCTAACATTGCGATTTAAAATGCGATTTTACTATTTTATCTTCTTTTTCCCCCCAAAAAGCCATAAATGTTTGTTTTAAATATGACCAACACAACATGAAATCTTTTTAGTGTAAAATGTTCTTTCCATTTGTATGAATAAAATTATAAGATTTACAACTTTAAATAAATGGGATTTTTATTTAAATGCTCCAAGAAACATAAGAACAAGCACTTTGTAAAAACTGTGCAAAATCCACCATATTGACAATATATAAAATAATAGGCATCTATCTCACTGCTCCCAAAGCAGTAGTAACTTTTTACACAACTGAAGCATAGAATTTGACTCAGTTTGAAAATATTTTGTAGGATCAGAATAAAGTTTTAAATAAAAAAACAAATGCACTTTTACATTAGGCAAGAAAATAAACCAAACCAGTGCGTAACAGTACTGGAGCTCGGCATTTTCGCTTTGCAGGCGTCATAAGAGGCACAAAATATTTTTTTTAAGTGTTGGAACAAGTTTGTTGTTACCTCTCGTTGTGGCAATGGTGGCACGACACGCTCTGCACAACAGTTGACGTTGCGCTGTATCATTTTTTTTTAATCCGAAATAATCCCACACAACTGATGTGCTGCTCCTCTTCGGGACTAATGTCTCAGTAGTTTCTGTGGAGCCAGAGGCCACTGCGCAAAGCAAAGCTTGAAGCAAAGGGCAGTGGATGGTGGTGAATCACGGCGCTTCTCTCGCGTCTGTTTCTTCTTCTTTGGAGCAATGGCGGGTGGCGACCAACAACTTAGGTGCATACCGCCACCTACTGTATCTCTTGGTGACTGCATTTCAGGTTACCGCTTCCGTTTGTGTCACGTGACCACATTTTAATCGCGCACGTTGCGATTGGCAAATCGCGTTTTATCATATCGCAACATTATTGCAAATGCAATTAATCGTTCAGCCCTAATTTCTTCGGCTTGTTATCACAGCATTCCACAACACATGTATAAACCATGGTTGTGTAAAATGATGGACATCACTCGTAAACCTTTTCAAACTTGTACAACACTTTCTGCTACGTCCAGCCGCGTGGGTGAAAGCATAACAACAACACGACATCAGTGGCTGAACTGCGCAGTGTGTCACTCCGCTCAGAACTGTATTCAGAAAAAGTAGTTTCCAGTATTTCGTAACGCTACAATATTATTCGTAGGTGTTTCACAGCGTAGTGAATGTGCAGATTATAACGTGTCCACCAAGGTGTTTTGGGGTTGTTGGATTGTGTATTTGATGAGTTTGACTAGGGAAGCAAAAGTACCATCCACTTCCATTATGTCCGCCATGAAGCTCTCCTCAGACCCACCGCTGAATAAACAACAGCTCGCCCTCACAAAAAAAGTAAGTAGGCTGTTCTAAATGACTAAGGAATTGACCTGAATGGGCCAATTTGCCAAAATGTTGAAGTATCGCTTTAAGAGAGACTTTTCCAGACAGCAGGTGGTTCAAGGCAGTCTAAAACAGTCCTAGATCGATCTGTGCCAAACACTCCAACAGCAACTTAAAATAATCGCAGCTAAATTTGATAAACTTGGTTGAGCCATCACTCGCCATTCAAACTTATATTCAGCAGATGGAGAAACTACATCAAGGCTTTGGATTTTGAATAATGCGCTTCCGGATGAAGCAAAATTCAGGCCAAAAATAAATTGTTCGGCCAACTAGTCAAAGAATTCAACATATTGGTATCAAGTGTTGGTGGTGGGAAAGAGCAAAAAAAAAATAAATAAAAAAAATAAAGCAGGTGGTAATAAATTGGCTGAATATAAATGAGACACTTAATCTGATAAAAAGTCATAAGTCATGACAGCATTTTAGGGAAGCACCACCAGTCAAAACAGCTTATGTGGAAACAAAAGAAAAAAAAAATCAATGAACAGAAATACAGAGGTGCCAAGAAGCCATTCTGCATGCCAAGGCTCAGTGTGCAGTTAAAGAGGAAAGGTCAACATCTTATTTTATTGTACAGTGCAAACAATGAAATATGCAAAAGAGAATTGGATAATAAAGAGGGCCTGATTAAGGCAGGGCACACAGAGATCCTGGCTTTGGTAGAGAATTTTTACACTAACCTGTTTAAGCCTGAAGGCATATTTAATAGCACACAAACAGTGGAAAACAGCCTCCTCCTTACAGGAGAGGAGCAGAACGTCCATGTCGGGGTCATCACACAGGATGAGGTAGTGGAGGCCAATAAAAGTCCCATCAAAGAAAGAAGTCAAAGGCAAAATGGTTGAACAGCTTAATTCTACAAGCTATAGGAACTCGCTCCCATTCTATAGACAAAAAACTCACAGCTGGAGTTTTCATCGATTAAAAAAAAAGAAAAAGCATTTGATATGATGGATCATGACAAATCAATACACTGGAGAAATATGGAAACAGGAGTTGTGCTGAATTGGGCGAGACGTGGGAGATTTGGAGCATCTGGATATTGTGTATGGAGTTCCTCAGGGCTTATTGTCGGGACCCAACTGTTTATACATCAACATCATCAGTAAAGTTTTTGAAATGGTGAAATTGATCTTTTTTGTCGATGACAAGCATTTTGGGAACTGGTGAGGATGCACAGCAACTTCTGGTATTGTCACCTCAGAGTAGAAAAAAAATAAACTATGGTTTGATAAAGAACTTAATAAATCCATGTAAAACAAAAATCATGATTTCAGACCATGTAAACTGATCTGGTAAATGTACAGATAGAGGGTGTAAAGAAAGTTAGGACTATAGAAACTGTCAAAACAATTTCTTTATAGACAAAATCTGTGGGAAACCTCAAAACAAAGTCCAAAAAAATATCCACCAGCATCTTTGTCTTGGCCAAAGCTAAGTACTTGGTTGACCAGAAATCTCTCTATATTCTTTACAACTCACTGATACTACCTTATCTAACCTACTGTGTGGAACTATGGGGAAATACTTATGCAAGTTCCGAGAAAAATATTGTTATTCTGCAAAAAAGGACAATAAGAACTGTGCACAAGTTTGGCTTTCAAGAACACATAAATCCACTGATGCCAAAATCAAAACTTTATAAATTTATAGATCTTGTTGACATTAAAACTATTCCAATAATTCATAAATCAAAGGACTTATTGCTCAAAACTGTTCTGTGACACAGAAAATGAATGATTTAAGAGGAAAGCCACAATTTAAAACTCAAGTCAGTACAACTCCACAAGGTTTTTGTGTCAAATTGTGGGATAAAAACATGGAATAAATTATGCCCCGAGACTGACAGTCAAACGTGTGCCAATTCAAAAAGGGATACAAGGAGTTGATTGTGGCGAGATACACGGTTTGAGGAGAACAGGACGATTGTTTGCTGCTGTTGTGTATTTTAAGTTTGACATTACCATATTGTAGTATTCTAGTGTACTGAAAGTGACAAAGATTTGTTATTTACATTAAGATTACGTCAAAGATGTGAAGGGGTTGGACAAAATATTTTTCCTCCCACTCATTTTCATGCATGTGAAAGATGCGGGCACTTTTTATATTGTTTATGTAATTGGGTGGTCGGTTTTCGATTCTTTTCTTTGTTCATTTATCTTATCGTTTGTTACGTTTTCAAAATAAAGCATTTAAATTATAATCAAGTCAAGAGTGAAGACATCTGGGCGTTTCATGGGAGGGATAATATGGGCTCAATATAATTCCATAAATATTCTGCATCTAAATTAATGTTTGCACATAATTTAAGATAACATATACAGTTTCTAATAGTGAATCAACAGGAGGTCAGCTAGACAACTGCACAATTCAATAACTCATGACATTAAATGTGAACTGTAATTCCCACAATCACAAATTACAACCCATCTGAGTTATAGATGGACTCCCTCCCCAGTCCATGTTGAAACTGTACAAACCATTTAACAGTCTACAGCCTGGCAGGAGGACAGAGAGCTGTCTGCTCCTTGCACAGTTTCATTGCTTAACGTTTTAAAACAGGATGTTTGGAAAGTAACTTCTATTTCTTTTCACAAATAAGCTTTTTTTTTTTTTAACAGTTGTGCAAATCCTTTTCTACATATTCACAAAGTTGTTTTTTTGTACATCATGGCAAAACTTGATTTAATTGATACAATTACAAACTGAAATGATCTGATGTGCAAAACTCTGGAATTACGGGCAAATATTAATTCACAAGCACAATATTTATGGCATTATATTGAGTATAATAGCACCAATATATGATGTAGCCCATCTACCATGGAGAAAAGGGCCCAGAGTCCTTTAATATGAAGGAATTAATAAGTTGTGTAGTGCAGTTCTGGGTATACCAATAACTAAACACTCTATGGAAAAGATTTGTGATTGTTGTATATGCAAACCTTTAAACCTTGTAAACACCTTGCAAATGTGAAACAGGGAAAACTGTAGTAAAGTCAACCTTTGAGTAAACTTCACTTAAATTAAAAAAAAAAAAAAAATATATATATATATATATTATATATATATACATAAATACATATATATACCTAAGCCAGCAGCATACTATAAATTAAATTATTTCATTTTAGGTTGAGTAAGGTGAAAAAGTAACAATAACCTTCACTTGATCTCCAAAAACGCAACAAAAGTCCAGACAGTTTAAGAGTTGTGTGGTGCAAATAGAGTACTCATCCAACAGTTGGTGGGTGGAGCTGAAATGTAGAGCCGATGGAGAATAAAGGAGTAGTGAGGTCCCACGGGTGTCCAGACGAACTCCGCGCTTCCTTGGTGGCTCAGAGTTCTGTCTGGTGCAGGGTCTTCCTTCTCGGGTGACCACAATCCCGGAAACAGCAGTTCAGACGAAGCCACAAAGACCAGCTGGCTCTCCGGCTGCAGTGTAGCATCTGCGTCTGATCAATCAGTGGGCAGTGATTCAGTCCAAAAGTCCTACAACTCTGTGCTACAATTCAGAAAGTGCGTCTACAAGCATATCAATTTTTTCCATAATCCGCAGACACGAGGTCATTCACTCACCTTCAGTTCACTGTGTCTCAAAACCCTGCTGAGACGACAAACTCCACGCTGCTCCGTCCTCTGCTCCTCTGTGTCTCTCTCACACCAGACTGGTGCAGCAATCACAGCTTCAGCCACACCTGAAAACAATCAACCTGAACCTGCATGTGGCTTTTCTTCTCCTTCCTCCTTTTCCGGCAGTCTGGGCGCCTTTTGGGACAGTGCTGCCTCTCGCAGGTCATTTATGGTAGTTTTATTTATTTTTTTTATTTATTTAGAGATTAGATCCCCATTAGTTGTCACCTAGGTGACAACTAGTCTTCCTGGGGTCCATAACAAAGCAAACATCAAATATCAAAGTACACAAGATTAAAACACAGAAATAGTGAACAGAATACACAAGATAAAATAATCATAAGCAGCAGTGCATAAACCCGTTATTAATATAGAAAAGGGTGAAAAGAATGTATATTCACAAATGATATAGAGTGAAACAAGACCCTAATACAATTAAAACATAACCAACATTAAAAATGCACCAACAATTAAATCAAGATTTAAAAATTTTCGCGATCACAGATTTAAACCTTTTTATGTTGTTCTCTTTCCTTACTGCTGCAGGTAAATTATTCCACCGATTAGCTGCCCTGTACATCACTGTACTCTGCATAGCACTTGTCCGAGCCTTCGGGAGAGAAATGTAATCCTCTGTATGACACCTGGTGAAATGGTTATGGCGTTGATGAATGTACATGATTCTCTCAAAAATAGGCCTAGGTTTCATTTTTATCTGTATATTCTGAAGGAAAATGACGAGATTCTTCTGTAACCTCCGCTCTACAGGTAGCCATGACAGACAGCGATGCATATATCCAATGTGTGTTCGGAGTGGGCAACGAAGAACCAGCCGTGCAGCTTTATTCTGTAGTACTTGTAGCTTTTCAATATCTTTTTTAGTGGTTCCCGAACATAAGACTGAGCAGTAATCTAAATGAGATAAAACTAATGACTGGGTGACATATTTGACAGATGAGTCTGTCATGAAGTAGGCGCATCGTCTGATAGTCGAAAGAGCTCTTCCCATTTTTGTCGCAATTTTATTAACATGACTAGTCCAGCTCAAATTTTCATCTATGGTTAAGCCCAAGAGATCAACCTTATGCACCTGCTCCAGGTGTATATTATTTAAGGTGAGGGACAAAAGATTACTATTCATTGATTGCCTTCTATAATTTAGAGTCATGCACTTTGTTTTACTTATATTTAATGCTAACTTGTTAGATACCACCCATTCAAATACCTGGTCTAGCTCACTTTGAAGCGTATTATTTAGGATCCGCAGGTTCTCCGACCCGTAATATATAGTAGAATCATCAGCATACATGGCAACAGAGGATTTCTTTAAGATAAAAGGAAGATCATTTGTAAATATCGAGAAACACAGAGGACCAAGACAACTGCCCTGTGGTACTCCACATTCTAGCCCCAGTACAGAAGAAAAGCTACCATTGAAGTAAACTGACTGAGATCGATTTGATAAATAACTCTTAAACCACTGAAGAGAGCAACCAGAAAAACCATATGCGGATAGTTTGTCCAACAACAAGTTGTGATCGATCATATCAAAGGCTGCACTGAAATCTAAGAAGACCGCCCCAACATAATTTCTTGCATCAAGTTTACACAGCCAGTCATCAGTCATATGAACAAGTGCAGTGGAAGTAGAGTGACAGTCTTTAAAAGCATGCTGAGAATCAGAGGCAAGATTAAAATTCATAAAATATTGTGAAATCTGTGCAAATATAAGCTTGTCCATAATCTTACTCAGAACAGGCAATATACTAATGGGTCTGCTGTTAGTGCCATTGAGAGCAAGCTTATTATCTTTTCGTAGAGGGATGACTTTAGCCAGTTTCCAAGTATTAGGGAAGAGACATTCTTTTAAACTCAGATTAAATATATGACAAACCGGCTTGGCAATATATTCTGCCATTATTGAAATCATTTTTCCATCTAAATAATCCAGCCCAAATTGTTTGCTATTTTTGACAGTTTTCAACAGTATTTCCACCTCATCCTGATCTATAGGATCAAAAGAAAATGTACAATTTTTGCCTTTCATGATTACATTTTTGATTACTTCAACAGATATGCCACCACATAGATTACTGGATGTGTTTAGGTTCTGAGTTCGTATTTGCTTTACTTTATTAATAAAATAATTATTAAAATAATTTGCAATCTCAGTTGGTTTAGTTATATACTTTCCTTCCGTTTCAATAATAGCAGAGTCAACATTTTTGGGTCTACCCAGTAAGTTGTTAAGAACATTCCAAAGTTGCTTGCCATCATGTTTTGCATTAATAATTTTGGTAATATAATATGCCTTTTTCAATTGTTTGTTCTTTTTAGTTACAGAGTTTCTGATTTTGCGATATTTATTCCATATGCTAGGATCATTACTTTCAACAGCCGCACGTTTTAACTCATCCCTATGGGCCATGCAGGTTTTTAAATCTTTATTTAGCCATGGTGCTGGTGTCTTTTTAATATTTATTTTCCTAAGAGGTGCATGTTTATCAGCAACTTCCTGGATCAAATCATTAAAAATTTCAAGTGCAGCATTAGTATTATTTTCAGAGTATATAGCCTGCCAATTTAGTTCCTTTATATCTGAAATGAAATTTTCTGGAATCCAAGATTTATATGACCTTTGTAATAAAACCCGGGGGCCACTCTTTGGTACCTTAACTTTCCTACAAAAGGCAATAATGTTGTGATCACTGAAACCAATTGGGAGGGAAGCGAAATCGGTACAAAGTTCACCAACATTAGTATAGATATGATCAATGCATGAATTGGATTTCTCACCGGAAGATCTAGTAAAAATTCTGGTTGGCACATTGACAATTTGAGACAGGTTACAGGTTATCAGGGTGGTCATTAATCTGTCTTTCAGAGCAGATGGAGTAAGCCAGTCTATGTTGAAATCACCAAGTAAATATATTTCACCTGGTTTGTCAGTAACATCCATAAGCTCTTGACATATATCATCGGTATACTGAATAACAGCACTCGGAGGTCGATAACAACAGCCAATCAGCATAGGTTTATGATAAGGAAGTTGAACCTGTAACCACAGTATTTCAAGAGAAGAAGGCATCAAATCGTGTCGAAGTTTAGCAGCGATGTTATTTTGGACATAGATGGCAACACCACCTCCTCTTCTATTTCTATCTTTCCTAAAGATGCTATACCCAGATATATCTATTTCAGAGTCGTCAATTGTACCATCCAGATGTGTCTCAGATAGTGCAATAATGTTAAAATGGTGTAAATAGATCAATCTGGTCAACTCAGAAACCTTAGAAGTTAAACTACAAATGTTTAAATGGGCGATTAATAAACCTTTTTTAGGTAAAACCATGAGGTCTTTAAAAAAAAATAATAATAATAAGCAATACAATGATAAAACCAAGGATAAAAACTTAATATCAGCCATTAAAAGAAGATATTCACATAGATCCACATATCAGGTGTCACTGGGGAACTTCGGAGTGCTGGTTCGAGGATGGATGATTAGTTGGTCATGTTTCAGGAAGGCAATGTCACCACGCTCACGTGCAGCACGCATTTTTGGCAGCAACTCTTTCCTTCTCTGACGGACAGCCTCCGTAAAGTCCTCGTTGATAAATATTTTAGTTCCTTTAAGGCACTTGGCTTTCAGTAGGACATCTACTTTGTCTTTGTATTTCTGGAACTTCACCAAGATAGATCTTGGTCTGTCCTTCGCATCCCTCAGTTTCCCAGTTCTGAACACACGTTCGATCTCAGGGTTCCCCTGGATATTGAGCTTTTCAGCTATGATATTCTTCACTTTCCTTTCAGAGTCAGCCCCTGATTCACCAGGTGTTTCCTCAATCCCATCAAACAATAAGTTGTTTTGTTTAGACAGGCCCTCCAGATATTCCATCTTGTCAGTTAACGTTAGTAGGCTATCACATACTTTCATAAAGTCACTCTGCAAGGAGTTATGATTTTCAGATGTCTTAGCTACGGCAACTTTAATATCATCAACTTCTTTCTGGGTGAACTGGAGACTCGTTTTAATCTCTTGTAGCTGTCTGGACAAACCATCCAATCTTGTGTTGGAGGTTTCCAGTATTAATTTCACAAAGCCTTTGAAATTCTCCTGTTGTTGCTGCAGTAATGAAGTGAACATGTCTCTTTGTTGTTGGAGAAGGTCCGTTACCTGGGCAAGTGACACATAGTCATCCTCCTGTTTAGTATCATGTTTAGACTTAGGAGGCATCCTGGCGCTGCCACTTAATCACAGTGGTTAAGATAGTTTAGGACTCGAAGTTGCTAGCCTCTGAGCCGCAGGCACGTCCCCGTGTCGTTAGCTTCCCCCGCGTTAGCTTACCCGCCGCCAGCAGATGGTTACAGGCCCATTTGCAGTCGTCAGTCACCGCGAGTTTCTCCTCCTCAGTGAGTAGTTCAGGCCACTCGTTGAACAATCCAGTAATGAAAGCTATTACTTGCTCCATAAATTTTTCCTTGATTTTCTTCTGGGTCTTCTAGGTGTATAGTTGCTTTCTCTACTGCTTGTATTGTTTACACTCCATTAATACGTTTCAGTTTGCTCTTGTTTGCTGGTGGCACCAAGTCTTTCTCTGTTTTCCAATTTTCTGCAAGTCACATGCAAGTGTAACCAGTGGCTGTTGCTCTGGCGTTGTGAATTACATAGAATCCAGGAGACAGGTTTTTTGTTTCAGAACTTCTTTTGTCTGTAAATGTGAACAAAGCACAAATGAACTGTAGTACCCTCCTCCGCACGTCTCCTCTCTGATCATCCATGACGGCTCTCATCTTAACGTTGTACATATAAAAACAGTCCCAAACTAACAAATGTCTCACACAGAACACAAATTATATCAATCAAAATAAATCAAGACAAAAATCAATACAAATAGCACCACCAAAGATCTACTTAACATGAAATGTATTTAATTTAACCACAAAATTTATAGAAACATCCAGAAATCTCATCAGTTTATATTGAACACATTAAAGAACAACAATAAAAAAATACAAAATAAACAACTACTTTTGTACCTGTAAATGTGGACAAAGCACAAATAAACTGCTGCACCCTCCTCAGCACTCACACAATAGATTTTAAAAAAGCAAGCACCTCACAGGAGGCTAACACTAAATAGCCCTAGCTTAACAGTGAGCCTTCAATCCATAACGTGATTGGAGGCTGTAGGAGGCCCTGCCCATTCCTCATCCACGTTTGGATTTTGGAGCTGGGGAGGGGTTAACCACACCAGATCCAAAATCCCAATGTGGATGTGGAGTGGGTGGGGCTGGTTTATGAGGCTAGTATTTTATAGATTATACCTTAAAAAAAAAAACAAAAAAAAAAAAACGGAATTGCGTCAGGTATTTACATTAAACAGAACTACCCACAATGCTCAACATAACACTTTGAACGCAATTAATAACCTAACAAAATAAAATTGCACAGGAACGGCTCAAGCTGCAGCTTACCTCTTATCAGCTCTGACCACAGTAGGCACGCCAGTACACTGACACGGCAGGTGCGTGCACACACACAATCACAAGTACATGTAATAACCTGATAAATATCAGTTGTGTGTTTCTCTGTTGTTGTTTTTTTAATTATCTGATGTTTATGTATGTTCAGAATCAAATTCATAAATGGTTGTTAAAATGTTTTTTATAATTCATGGTGAGGTTGTGAACTGAATTCAAAAATAGTTAATTGATATTGATTATTTTTTTTTGTATTTGGAGAAAGTTTTTTTTGCGTGTGTGACGACACAGCAGGAGGGACTAGTTTGCGTCGGCGCGGAGGTTCACGGGGGCCGCGCATGGAGGAACGAGAGAACGAAAAAACGTGTGGGAAAAAACGAGACTTGGAGCCGTACTGGAGAGCGAAATCTGGATTATATCCCAGTCAGGCGGACTTTTCTCGGGTGGACCTCGCTCATCCTGTCGGGTGGAGCGGGTTTTGATGACGGAACCCCGTGCTTACTTGCCGTGCAGCTGGAGCTAACGAGGTTAGCTTAGCTTGCTGGAGCGGCCTTGGCACGGCTTGCTTGAGGAACGTCGGACGCCACAGGAACGGGGAGCGCTGTCGGTGGGAGCTGTGGAATCAGCACGGACGCTGCCTGGTGGAGGTCAGTACGTGGTCAGCAGGAGGGACCGAGCCCTGCAGTTGGCCGCTGTTTCTTCGCACAGAGGGAGGACAGTCTGCCGGCAGGGGAACTACACGTGTGGCAGTGATACCGTCACCTTTGAAACTGGGGGGGAACGCCATTTAAGAGCTCCAACGTAAAGCGCGCCAACGAACTATAAACTGAACTTTAAAACAAGAGTGCACTCAGGCTCACAGAATATAGTTTTTTTCATTTAAATCCCGGGTGATTGTGTTTATATTGATTGATTCATTGTCCATTCAAGGTGTTAATTTGATGTGGTTTTGAAAGAGTTCAATACAGAGTTTACTTCAATCATTGTGGTTGTATTATTTCTGCGGTGTATTCATACCAAGTGGAGTGAGAATCATACATTACCCTAGACTGTTTTTTTTCATTGGAATGTCTCTCTCACCTTAATTTTATTAATCTAAAGGGACTCTTTTTCATCCGTCCATTATACAGTGTTTTATGTAGAGCCGGTGATGAGAGGGTTACATTTTTGGGGGCTCGTCCGGGATTGTTTTATTTTTCTGTGGATGTGTGAAACTCGTGGCGAACTAAGTCAGCATCTTGTGTGATTCTGTGTGACTTTCAAAATGGATGCTGCTGAGATTGAAGCATGGTGCGGAAGGAAACAGGTCGCCTGTGAAAATGCTCTTGTGTTGAGTAACATTGCTTCTGATGTTGCAGATGATGTGCTGCTCAGAGCTTTAAGCCAGGTCAAAGTTTTGGGAAAATGTACGATTGTCGATCGCTGTCTTGACACCGCTTCTAAGACGCAGTTTGTGCTAATTCGGACTTCCACTGACCTGACTAAGCAAGACCTGCCAGACTGTGTTGGACTTCCCGGGGAAGTTGGGCCCTGGCCTGTTCATGTGCTTCCTGTTTCTCAAGGGGAGGGAGGGTTTAAAGATAAACTACTGTCCTTTTTGGAGCAGGAAGGGAAGACGGTTGCTGACATCCAAGGGTTTCTTGATCCCTCCCCACTTAATGTAAACACAGCACTGATCAATGCACTTAGCTCCATTGTGGACAAATGTAGCCCAGCCTCTGCTGATACCCATAGCTACCGCAAGCTGCGCATGTTTTCTGGAGTCAAGCCTGTTCCCAATGGGGAAGAGGAGTACGATGCTTGGGCTGAGCAGACCATGCATTTGCTCGAGGAGTGGCAGTGCAATGATGCTGTGAAAAAACAGAGAGTGGTGGAAAGTTTGAAAGGGCCTGCAGCAGACATTGTCCGATTTCTAAAAACGCAGAACCCTTCTGCTACTTCTTATGACTACATGCAGGCTTTGGAAGTGGCTTTTGGGACCACTGAGAGCACTTCTGACCTTCTTGTGAGATTCAGACACACATTTCAGAATGATGGTGAAAAACTTTCCAGTTACCTGTTCAGGTTGGATAAATTACTGCACTCTGTGTTGCGAAAAGGATGGATCAAGGTTCCTGAAATGGATCAGCTTCGCGTTGACCAGATTGTGAGGGGTGCGTTACCCAGTGACATGATTGCCTTACGCATCCGCATGACTCATAAGCTGCGAGCACCTCCTTCTTTTAGCGAGTTATTGAAGGAAGTGAGGGAGGAGGAGGATGTGCTTCAGAGCAGACGTGATGTCAAAAGTAAAGTTGTGTCCAACACTGTTTCAGTGCCCTTACCAACTTCTGATGACAAAGAGCACTCTGATGTGGAGCAGCTGAGAAAGGAGATCAGTGTCATGAAGGCAGAGATGGTGAATCTTAGAGCTGCAACCGTAATGACTCCCACAGACACCCGCGAAGCTCGGGCCGAAATCCCAAAAGGGAAATTCAGGAAAAGTGATCAGCTACAAAAATCCCACTATGATGAGGACAAACCAGGGATTTTCTGTTATAAGTGCGGGGAGGATGGACATTTCAAACGTGAGTGTGAGGGTGAGGAGAACCTCAAGAGAGTCAACAATCGCCTGATAAAATTAACCAAGAAAATGGGAAACTACCGAGGGACCCAGTAAAGGAACGGCCTGGGGTCCCGGTGGTAAAAACACGTTCCAACAAGTGCATCAAAAGTGATAAACAAGTGGTAGACACTATACCAGAAGGCTTAGTGGGCCCCAGTTCAGCTGTGTCAGTACAGATTGAGGGCGTTTATGCTAAAGCCATCCTTGACACTGGCTCTCAAGTTACTCTGCTGTACAAGTCTTTCTATGAGAAGTACCTGACTCATTTGCCATTGACGCCTATCAGTGCCTTACAAATATGGGGACTTAGCCCTTCTGAGTACCCTTATGATGGTTATTTGTCAGTCAGGTTGGAGTTCATGGAGGCTGATGTCGGAGTGGTTGAGAACATTGATGCTCTTGTGCTGGTCTGTCCTGACCCCGCGGTTAAAGGCGAGGCATCCATTCTCATTGGCACAAACACACCCACTGTGCAGCGGTTGCTGAAAAGCTGTAAAGACAAGAGGGGGGAGGACTTTTTGAGCACAATGCAAATTCACCCTGTGTTCCAAGGTGTGTTTGAAAAGTTAGCGGACACGCCACCCTGTTGTGATGATGACGATGATAAGAGAGGGACTGTGTGGTTCACTCAAACAAAACCTGTAACCTTGCGCCCTGGGGGAGTGGCTAGAGTGACAGGTGTTCCAAAGTTTCAAGGAATTCCCAGTAGTCATGCGATCCTTGTGGATTCTCCCGATGAACAGTCAGATGACTCAAGATTCCCCGATCAGATTCTGGTGCGGTCAGAACTGCAGGCATCATCTGTAGTAATGTCAAAAAGAATCACGGTGCTTGTCAGAAATGTTTCAGCCAAAGCAGTCACGCTGACCAAGGGCACGCCAATTGCTTATCTCTTTCCTGTGGAGGTGATGCCTCCACATGGAGTGAGCAAAGAGACCAAAGATAAGTCCAAGAATAAAATGACTCCAGCCTCTTTAAATTTTGGAGATTCTCCCGTCTCTAAAGAATGGAAAGAGAGACTGACAAAGAAATTAATGGAGCGCTCCGAAGTTTTCTCCACTCATGAGTTTGACGTGGGATGCAGTCAAAACACATGCCACACCATTAAAACCACCGACGACAGACCCTTCAGGGAGAGGTCTTGTCGACTGCCACCTGCTGATGTTGAGGCATTGAGAGAGCATTTAGGGCAGCTAAAGAAGGCTGGGATCATTACTGAGTCCCGCAGCCCTTATGCTTCACCTATAGTGGTGGTAAGGAAAAAGAATGGCAAAATACGGATGTGTGTGGATTTCAGGACTTTGAACAGGCGTACTGTCCCAGACCAGTATACTGTGCCGAGGATTGAAGATGCTTTAGCTTGTCTAAATGGCAGCAAATGGTTCAGTGTGCTTGACTTGAGGAGTGGCTACTATCAAGTGCCGATGAGTGAGAGTGACAAAGAAAAGACAGCTTTCATTTGCCCGATTGGTTTCTACCAATTTGAACGGATGCCACAGGGAGTGTCAGGGGCTCCTGCCACATTCCAACGCATTATGGAGAAAACTGTCGGGGACATGAATCTGCTTGAGGTGTTGGTTTATCTTGACGACCTTATTGTGTTTGGTGCCACTCTTGAAGAGCATGAGGCGAGGTTGTTAAAGGTGCTTGATCGACTCAAGGATGAAGGGCTTAAGCTGTCGCTGGACAAATGCCAGTTTTGTCAGCCATCAGTGACATATGTTGGACATGTCATCTCTCAAAATGGTGTGTCTACCGATCCCAAAAAGACCGAGGCTGTAACCACATGGCCCAGACCAACCACAGTAACTGCTTTGAGGTCATTTCTTGGTTTCTGTGGATACTACAGGCGGTTCGTGAAGGATTATTCCAAAATCACTTATCCTTTGAACCAACTACTGTCCGGTTATCCACCTGCTGCAAAGAAGTTGAAGTTGAACAACAACAGGGACTACCTCAACCCAGCTGAGCCTTTTGGGAGTAGATGGGATGGAGAATGTGAAGCAGCCTTTGAAATGCTTAAGCAGAGACTTACACAAGCTCCTGTGTTAGCTTTTGCCGATCCACGGTTACCCTACGTTTTGCACGTGGATGCCAGCCGAGAAGGCTTAGGGGGTGTGCTTTATCAGGATCAGGGCGAAGGCCTGAGACCAGTTGCTTTTGTGAGTCGGAGCTTAACTCCCTCGGAAAAACTTTACCCTGCTCATAAACTTGAGTTTCTGGCATTGAAGTGGGCAGTGGTGGATAAGCTACATGACTACCTGTATGGGGTGAAGTTTGAAGTCCGCACGGACAACAATCCACTGACTTATGTGCTGACCTCTGCTAAACTTGATGCCACCGGTCACCGCTGGCTAGCGGCATTGTCGACATATGACTTCAGCCTGAAGTACAGGTCTGGGGTTCAAAACATTGATGCTGATGCGTTGTCGCGTCGCCCACATCTTTCACAGACCTCAGAACAATAATGGAAAGACATTTCCCCTGCAGGTGTGAGAGCTATGTGTCAGAGTTCTACAGTGACCAAGCAGAGAAATCATTGTCTGACAAGGGCAATTGATCAGTTAGTGCCTTCTGTCCATGCCCTTCCACAGGTTTTCTGTAATTTGTCCACTCTGAACACCCAAGGAATGCCAGTTTTGACTCACAGGGAGTTGTCAGAAGCTCAGCAAGAGGATGTTGCCATTGGAGAAATATGGTCAGCTTTTCAGCAGGGTGATGTGTCGAGAGTTGACAAGACTAAACATGAAACCTGCCCTTCACTTTTGAGAGAATGGGGTAATTTCAAGATGCAACAGGGTGTCCTGTACCGGTTCACAACTCCCCCTGGCAAAGCACAACAATCTCAGCTTGTCTTGCCTGAGAAGTATAGGGAGATGGTGCTGAAGTCTCTACATGATGATTCTGGTCATCTCGGGGTGGATAAGACCTATGGATTGATTAAAGACCAGTTTTACTGGCCGAGGATGAAAACTGCAGTCGAGGACTATTGCAAAGCATGTGCACGCTGCATCAGGAGGAAAACTCTACCCCGAAAAGTTGCCCCTTTGTCTCATATGCACAGTGATGGTCCACTGGATTTGGTGTGCATGGATTTTTTATCCATCGAACCAGACTCAGGCAACACTGAAAACGTTCTTGTTGTCACTGATCACTATACACGGTACGCTCAGGCCTTCCCCACAAAAGATCAGAAAGCGGCGACTGTGGCAAAGGTTTTGGTGGAGAAGTACTTTGTTCACTATGGGCTGCCGAAGAGGATGCATAGTGATCAGGGACGGGACTTTGAGAGTTGTCTTATTCGTGAGCTGTTGACTATGCTTGGCATTGACAAATCCAGGACCACCCCCTATCATCCTCAGGGTGATCCTCAGCCCGAGAGATTCAACAGGACATTGTTAGACATGTTGGGGACTTTGGAGCCGAGCAGAAAGAGAAGGTGGAGTCAGTATGTTGCACAGTTGGTCCATGCATATAACTGCACTCCTAATGAGGCCACCGGGTTCTCCCCTTATTATCTCATGTTTGGGCGTGAGGCCAGAATGCCTGTGGATCTTTGTTTTGGAACTTCAAGTGATGGAACTCGACCCAAAAAGTACTTGAAGTATGTTGCTGACCTGAAAAGGGAGTTAAAAGCAGCATATAACTTAGCTGAAGCAGCTGCTGCTAAGCAAAACAAAGACAACAAACAGAGATATGATCAAAAGATTCGTTTTACACAGTTGTTGCCTGGGGACAGGGTTCTGATACGGAACTTGGGGTTATCAGGGAAGCACAAGTTAGCTGATTGTTGGGCTTCTAACCCGTACATTGTTGAGAGTCAAATGTCCGACTTGCCCGTGTTTCGGTTAAGACCGGCTGATGGACAGGGACCAGAAAAAACTCTCCATCGGAATCACCTCCTACCCCTGGGACAAACTGTGACTCAGCAGCCACTTTCTGATCCTGAATGTGCACTTCCTGTCAGAACCAAGCATAGGAGGAGAAAGAGACATTGCAATGGTGTTGACCAATCAGACAGTGAACAGACACCAGTCAAATTGTTGAACAGACTGGAAGATGAAGAAGGGACAGTTACTGCACATAATGTTGAGAGTTCAGACTCAGATGATGAACAGGGTGTATGGTTTGATGATGGAGCTCGCAGGAACGGGGATCACACTGGAAGTACTGAACCTTTCAGTCTTGACCTCGACATTCTGTGGCATGACCAGAATGAACAGCCATCAACAGTGGACTCTGTGGCTTCACCAGAAGCGAGTGAGAAAGAGGGACGTTCAGAGCCAGCTGAGACAGTCGAAGAGCCTGAACCTCCGTCAACTCATGAAGATGAGACAGACTTTGAAACTGAGCCGGACGTTGCTTTTGAGACTGAGACCAGACGTGCACACAGACTCAGACGAGCTCCTCCCAAGTTAACCTATGACACTCTTGGTAGTCCCAGTATTATTGCCACTCCCACAGTTAGGCATGTTTCCTGTTTTTATAAGTGGATTGGCACTCCACTTGTTGCTTGAATGTTACAAGGTGATTCATTTTTGGGATACTGATATATTTGTGTAATGTACAAAGTCATGAGGGCATGCCTTTAAATTAGTGGGGGGAGAGTGTAATAACCTGATAAATATCAGTTGTGTGTTTCTCTGTTGTTGTTTTTTTAATTATCTGATGTTTATGTATGTTCAGAATCAAATTCATAAATGGTTGTTAAAATGTTTTTTATAATTCATGGTGAGGTTGTGAACTGAATTCAAAAATAGTTAATTGATATTGATTATTTTTTTTTGTATTTGGAGAAAGTTTTTTTGCGTGTGTGACGACACAGCAGGAGGGACTAGTTTGCGTCGGCGCGGAGGTTCACGGGGGCCGCGCATGGAGGAACGAGAGAACGAAAAAACGTGTGGGAAAAAACGAGACTTGGAGCCGTACTGGAGAGCGAAATCTGGATTATATCCCAGTCAGGCGGACTTTTCTCGGGTGGACCTCGCTCATCCTGTCGGGTGGAGCGGGTTTTGATGACGGAACCCCGTGCTTACTTGCCGTGCAGCTGGAGCTAACGAGGTTAGCTTAGCTTGCTGGAGCGGCCTTGGCACGGCTTGCTTGAGGAACGTCGGACGCCACAGGAACGGGGAGCGCTGTCGGTGGGAGCTGTGGAATCAGCACGGACGCTGCCTGGTGGAGGTCAGTACGTGGTCAGCAGGAGGGACCGAGCCCTGCAGTTGGCCGCTGTTTCTTCGCACAGAGGGAGGACAGTCTGCCGGCAGGGGAACTACACGTGTGGCAGTGATACCGTCACCTTTGAAACTGGGGGGGAACGCCATTTAAGAGCTCCAACGTAAAGCGCGCCAACGAACTATAAACTGAACTTTAAAACAAGAGTGCACTCAGGCTCACAGAATATAGTTTTTTTCATTTAAATCCCGGGTGATTGTGTTTATATTGATTGATTCATTGTCCATTCAAGGTGTTAATTTGATGTGGTTTTGAAAGAGTTCAATACAGAGTTTACTTCAATCATTGTGGTTGTATTATTTCTGCGGTGTATTCATACCAAGTGGAGTGAGAATCATACATTACCCTAGACTGTTTTTTTTCATTGGAATGTCTCTCTCACCTTAATTTTATTAATCTAAAGGGACTCTTTTTCATCCGTCCATTATACAGTGTTTTATGTAGAGCCGGTGGTGAGAGGGTTACATACAGTATAGAAACCATAAAGCACAACAACTGAAGGATTTTAGTGAAACCCAATGTAAAAACAATAATCTGTTAAAGGTGCATTAAGGAGTTTGCACGTTTTATGCAAAACAGCACCCCCTGCAGGCCTTGGGCGTAATGCAGCTTAGTGAAAAACTCGTGCCTGTGGCTTGTGTGCACAGAAGAGGGGAACTCCTTCCTCGCTCTTTTAGTAGCACTCAAGTAAAATTTAAGTTTCTTTTACCTGGTGGAGTCTGTGCTGGAGCTGTGGCAGTGCTAGAAGCCAGTCTTTTCTTACTTTCTGGAAGATCCTGCTCAGTTGTTGCTCACTAAGCATCTGGCGGAGTAATGGCGGACAAAATGAAACCTAACTAAATCAGGCCAGCCAGCATTACGTCATTCCTTTCTAATTCTCCCCCCAAAAAATTCTGGTGCCGTACTGGCACCAGCATATGACAATTCAGGGCTGTTAGCAGTACTTGCAATGAATATGTCAGGGCACATTGAACACATCATTAAAAATGTGTAACATATTTATGGTGGAAAATAAGTATTTTTAAAGTTGAAAAACTCCTTAAAGGTGCCTTAAGGAGTTTGCACGTTTTATGCGAAACAGCGCCCCCTGCAGGCCTTGGGCGTAATGCAGCTTAGTGAAAAACATGTCCCTGCGGCTCCCGTGCACGGAAGAGGGGGACTCCGTCTTCGCTCGTTCAGAAGCGCTCAAGTAAGATTTAAGTTTCTTTTATCTGGTGGAGTCTGTGCTGGAGTTGTGGCAGTGCTAGAAGCCAGTCTTTTCTTACTTTCTGGAAGCTCCTGCTCAGTTGTTGCTCACTAAGCATCTGGCGGAGTAATGGCGGACATAACGAAACCTAACCAGCCGGAGCGCGCATTACATCATTCTTTTCAAATTCTCCCCAAAAAAATGCTGGTGCTGGACCGGCACTGCAACTTTCAAGTGACAATTTAGCGCTGTTAGAGGTACTTGCAATGAATATGTCAGGGCACATTGTACACATCATTAAAAATGTGTAACATATTTAGGGTGGAAAATAAGTATTTTTAAGGTTGTAAAACTCCTTAATGCACCTTTAATGCACCTTTAAACAAGCCGGTGTCCAAGTCTGTCTTGTGATAATTACTGTGCCTGCTGTTTTTTTACCCAATGGTGCTGTTTTGAATAATTCACCGTGTTTTTGTATTGCAAGGTAATGACGTCCCCTCTTTTCATTGTCCCACAGCCATGCTGCTGTCGAATTAGCCTCAATAACTGTTCGGCACTCCAACACCCCTATGTTGACTTTTATATCGTTACTGCAGCTTCATTGCCATCAGTCCCAACATGGGCAGGCACCCAGAGAAAACCCAGAATTCCTCCAGCCTGTTCAACTGTATACAGCAGAGTCAAAACTTCAATGATCAGGTCTGGCCTGGCTCCCCACTGATAAATTTTCAACATCTCTAACAGAGAATCTGAGTCTGAGCATATGACTACCCTCCTCAGCCAGACCTCCTCCGTCCATTTCAGTACCCATAAAATTGCAGTTAACTCTGCTGTATACACTGAAACCCTCTTAGATTTTCACAAAAGCTTTACAATTTCAAGTTCTGGGATGTAAAAGGGAAAAACTGACTTTTTGTTCTGCGGATCTTGAGCCCCATCTATATAAATCTGAAGGCAACTGTGCCAAGAGTTTTCTAACCTTGCTGTTCTGTCCTGCATAAAATGTTAATGAAATGTAAAATGTTTTCCCTTTTTGTTTTGGCAACATTTCATGTGTTTTTGATGTTCTCTAGTGGACAATCCTAGTCTTTATGTGTGGTGTGCATTTTATTTTGAAAACAGTGAAAAGCGGAAGTGACTGACAACAGCTCGGGAAGCAGACGATGTCAGCTCTCTGTGCCATCCCAAAGATTGCAATGTCTTTATATTTTGAGGTTGCATCACTGGTCAGTAATTTAGTTATATTTAAAACATGTGTATTTAATCTTTGTAATGTTCTCTAGCAGTTAAGGTTAAGCTGAGTGACTTCAACTTTGTGATAAGTTAATCGCCTGAAGCGCAGGGTCAACAAGATGACAACTCGGCCGTTTCTACAGTGTTTTTTACATGTTAGAACATTGTGTTAGGCCAGGGGTCCCCAAACTTTTCCCTGTGAGGGCCACACAACTTTTCCGTTCCCTGATGGGGGGCCGGGGTCAGTTTGTAACAGAAAAACTGACAATTGCAGGAGTGCCTAAACGTAAAACTTTGTTTTCAAGAAAGCCACACATAATCAAATAACCCTTTCTCGATTCCACACAGAACAAAAGTCAAGAAATAAATAACACTATTAATGAAATAAATAACAAAATAACCCTTTCTGGGTTCCTCTACAAAAAAAAAAAAAAAAAAAAAAAAAAAAATCCAGGAAATAAATAACACTATTTATAAAATAAATAACCAAATCACCCTCTCTGGGTTCTTCACAGAAAAAAAGTCCATGGAACATAAACTTTCTGTTGTGCCGTGCACAATCTTAACAGGTCCAAGTTCAGCTTGGTTGTCAGAGCAGAATATCTTTCTTAAATGACTCATATGAGCAGTCTTTCAAAGTTCTTGTGTTCCTTATAATCCTTTTGCAGGTTCCAGCAGGCTTGTAGACCTCGCTGTTTGCAGCTCTCTCTCTCTCATCAACTTCCCTGTGAAAACCACAAAGCAAGCAGGCTGGGACACTGAACTAAGTGATACAGCACCTACACAGCACAACCAGTACCACTACCAGTATGGTTGTGGAGATGGATTTTATCCCAGTAGATTTTATTATATTTGTTTGTACTCAGAATGATTCATTCAAGTCAGAAAAGAGAGCTTACCTTTGTATTTTCATCAGTGTGAACTGTGGGCCTGCATCTGGCTGGTGAGAAGTTGAATGTCAGGTTCCATGCTCGTCACTGCCAGTCTCAAACACTGATGCAGATGTTCATCTGTCAATCTTGATCTAATTGGAGTTTTCAGCAGTTTCATGCGTGAAAAGGTTTGCTCGCAGATATATGTGCTGCCAAAAAGTGTGGATATCTTCATTGCGTGTTTTCTGATGTTAGGGTACGTATCCTTTGGGAGGGCGGCATACAAGTCAATGAGACTGTTGGGCTTGAATGCGTCTTTCAGAACATAACAGTTCTGTAACTCGGCCAACTCAAACTGATAAGAAGGCTGGGCTTCATCAATGTCGGCAACAAAGGGGTTCCGGAAAAGACGGAATTCTTTTTCATAAACATGTAGTTCACGGAATCGCACACTGAACGCTGCCTTCAGCATTTCCAGTGCTTCCATACACTTTTCAGCTGGAAATGGGACCGCTGAGTTCTCTGCAGAGAGGTTTGGTGTAGCAGGGAGATGGATGAAGCTGTGCTTTTTCACTTGTCCCAAAAGCAGCTCTAGTTTCACCTCAAACGCTTTTATGTGGGAATACATGTCGCAAATGAGTTTCCCCTTGCCTTGTAGCTGCAAGTTAAAGCTGTTCAGCATTTCTGTCATGTCTGTTAAAAATGCGAGGTGCCATTTCCATTCTGGGTCGATCAGCTCCGTGGCACCGTTTTCTTTTGTGAATGAAGAAATTCGTTAATTTCGGGTAGGAGCTCGTAAAAATGCCTCAAAACTCTGACCCGGCTCAACCATCGGTCCTCTGTGTAGTAAAGCACATCGCCATGCGCAGATTCCAGTTCAGAAAGGAATTCTTGGAACTGCCTGTGTTTAAGTCCCTTTGCTCTGATGAAGTTTATGCATGACACCACAACCTTCATGACAGAATCCCACGTCAACACTCTGCAGCACAGTTCTTGCTGCTGAATTAGGCAGTGGACTTGTAGCGGGGCGGTGAGACCCCGTTCTTCCATCTCCCGGTTCATGCGTCCTATTAGACCCCGGGACATGCCCACCATGCTAGGAGCCCCGTCAGTTGTGATGCTGGCCAGCTTTGACCAGTCCAGGTCCAACTCTTCCATGGTTTGGTACACTTTGCCGAAAATATCCTCCCCCGTTGTAGTCCCTTTGAGACTTTGGAGGGCTGCCAGCTCCTCGCACATCTCAAAGTTTGCACTAACTCCACGAATAAAAATAAGCAGCTGCGCTGTGTCCTGCACGTCTGTGCTCTCATCCAGTGCTAATGAAAAAAATTCAAATTCTTTCGTCTTCTGCTGCAGCTGGGCATATACATTACCCCCAATTTCTTCAATGCGTCTGGTTATTGTACTCGATGCTAGACTCACAGCATTAAAGACATCTTTCTTCTCAGGACACACCTCCTCCGCAACAGCATTCATGCATTTCTTGACAAACTCTCCATCAGTGAAATGTTTACCGCTGCTTGCTATCAGTTGAGCAACCCGAAAGCTGGCTCGAACAGATGACTCGTTTAGCTGAGCTTGGCGTACAAATGCATTTTGCTGAGCTAACAGTCCACTTTTTAGCTTTGAGAGTTTGTCTGCTCGCATTTGGCCTTGTAAGCTGTCATACTTGTCTTTGTAACGGGATTCGTAGTGTCGCCGCAGATTGCATTCTTTGAATACCGCCACCGCCTCTTGACAGATGAGACAGACGGCCTTTTCTTTGCATTTCTTTTTCAAAAATAAATTTGAGGGCCATACGGAGTGAAGGTGCGGGCCGTATGCGGCCTGCCAGTTGCCCATCCCTGGTGTATGTGTGTGTAATATTATATATATATATATATATATATATATATATTAAGGCTGTGACTTTAACGCGTTAGTTATGATTAATTAATTACAGAAATTTTAACGCGATAAAAAAATTATCGCAAATTGTCGCGGAACGTTTGTCACCAGACGAGTTTCACCCGGACATATTTCGCTGTGACACAACAACGAAACAGCTCCCGACTTGGTGACTTTCTCGTTAAATCTGGCGACTTTCCAAAGCCTCCTGGTGACTTTTTTTGTCAAAAGCGACTAGCAAAATATTTAGCGACTTTTTCTGGAGCTCTGGAGACGCGACAGGACGTCTCGTTCTGCAGCTGCTGTCCTCAATGAGCTGCGGGTGCTGCGTGAGCCCCTCCCCCGTCCCAAAGCACTCACAGGCGGCCAGTCTCAGCAGCGCCCCCTGCTGCAGTCAGAGCAGAGAGGAGACCCACACCACTCCTCCACACTTCAAATGAATCGCGTGTGCGCAAATACACCACTGCTCACTGCTGACAAACCAAGAATCAACAGAAGAAAATTCATTTGTAGTTCTAAACATATTTAGGGTGTTTTTTTAACTCACATTGTGCTTCTCCCATGACGTTATTCCTCTCTCCTACAGCGTCCATTACAATTACATGCAAATTGCAAATTAGGTAACGACCTCATCTAGAGACTTCTGGCGACTTTTAGGACAGCCAATAGTGACTTTCCTTACTGGGGAGTTGGCAACACTGCTCCCGACGACAGCGCACTACTTGGTCTCGTGCACAGAAAATTTAGATTTAAAAAGCCAGCGGATGGCAGCGTGGATAAAACCACAGCTGTATGCACATTGTGCAGCAAAGAATTTGCATCCCATCGCAGCACATCGAGCCTGCTATATCATCTGAATGCTAAGCCTGTCGCAGCAGCGGCCAACACGCAAGCCTGGCATACAGCTAGAGTGGAAGAGGACGTCACTCCGACTACTTCAAGCACCCTCGCCCAGCCCAACAATAGTTGCACTAATTAATGTGTATTGGTTTATTTGTCTTGGTTAAATTCCTCCTGCCTTGCTGAAAAAATGAACAGTGTTTTGTTGCTTAAGCTTATGTATCACTATATTGATTCACTATACCAAAATCCATTAGAAAAAGAAAGGTTCTCTCTGATCTCGGGTCAAATATCGATATGCGATTAATTGAGATTAATTAATTACAAGGCCCTAATTAATTAGATTAATTTTTTTAATCTAGTCCCACCCCTAATATATATATATATATATATATATATATATATATATACATATTATATATATATATACACACACACACACACACACACAAGGGGTGTAACTAATGAAAAAAAAAGACGAAATAAAATTCAAAGAAGCACGAAATAATGTGAAAGGGTGCCACACACCACTGAGAATGATGATTTTTGACCCTCCTCACCTACCGTAGCAAAACACTTGCTTCAATATGGAGGAAGACGAAATGCACACAAGATACACGAGCTGACGCTCCTTCGTAAAACTCGAGTACCTTGAAATGAAAAAAAATGATCGAGGCAAATTTTATACCTGGACACTTCGTTTAATTAACCTCATGTGGCGATGAGGTACGTGCGCACGTGTGTGTGTGTGTGTGATAGAGAGAGAGAGAGAGAGAGAGAGAGAGAGAGAGAGAGAGAGAGAGAGAAAGAGAGAGAAAGAGACAGAGAGAGAGAGATGTGGTGTGCGTGTGTGTAAACCTGACTGCTGTGATTGACCGACATATTCAAGCGATGCCGGACGGGTACTGACACCAGTCCCGTCATGAATTCCTGTCCGCGAGGGTCTGCATGGATCGATCTGCAGACATCTGTGCGCAGCCCAAATTTTCTGACCGTTTTGCGCATATGTGCCGGTCACGCCGGTATACGCATGCGCCAGAGCGCCATCAGGCTGCAGCTCCGTGTACAAAGACACCCAGAGAATAGAAAACTGGTGGGTGGAGAGAGCAGGTGCAGACTGTCTGGAGGAATGAGAACGTCTGTCCACAGAAGTGAAAGTATCTAATTGCTCGGGCGCCACCCCCGCGATTCAGAAACAGTAAAAAAGGCTAAATAAACTCTAACACTAATTATTAATAGACTGACAATGTATGTACTTCATTTGCTATAAATAATCTGCAATAAAAGAGCAGATTAACAGTCTGGAGCAACGGAAAAGCTCCCCGAGGATGCATGGATCAGTGCACTTGCATGGAATGTGCACCACTTGAGCCCAAAATGTAGAGTCCTTGATTACTCGAAGGAATAATCAACAGAATACTCGATTCCAAAAATGCTTGATAATTGCAGTTGCTAAATAAATCGGTTGTTTGGACTTTTGGCTTCCCATGTAAACGATGAAAGGATAAGAGAAGATTGAGGATAAAAACAAGAACCGTGTACCCTTTTGCTTTTTCAAAAAGCATTTTGTTTTAAACTGAAGACAGGCAGCAAGAATGTTATGCTGTAGTTATCCTGTTTGTTACAGCAACAAAGCACTTTTTGAGATATTTTGTTTGCACTGAATTTGTATTTTTTTCAAAGAGAATTTATTTTGTATTGAAGCAGCATTATTTTTTGTATGTCTGCATAAAGAATAAAATAAAGAAAATGATATTTTTGCTTAACTTCTAACTGTTGGGGATTTTCTTTAATCTTTATTTTGTATCATGAGTCCTGTTTTGTATCTCGTATTGTTTTGTGAGTTGACCCTTTCATTACACCCCTAATATATATATTTATTTATTTTATTAGGTGCAGTTGACTTCAATTTGTGCATACTAGTGAATTTACTTTATTATAGGTCTGACTTTTGCTTCCTAAATCAACTTTTTTCAAATATTTGTACACTTGCCAGTACAAGTTACTGCAAGATGCTACATAATTACAGAAATTATCACATTTTCTCTCACTACAGCTATTGTCTGGGTAAGAATATTCTGACTCTGGTATTAGCGTGAAACTACATGAAAAACATTGTACTTTATTCATGTTTCAGCACATGGGTTTTATACACCAAAACTATTTCATTTCTCAATATACATAAAATGTTTGCCGAGGGGATTAAAACAGTGTAGCTCTTGTTTATGGTGCTTTTCTTGATTTGGTTTGATTATGGTTAAGTTCTATTTTCATAGGCCTGGGGCCAGGCGGTCCCTAGCCTGGTATGCCAGGCTAACTTTACTTATGTATTAGACACATATAAAGACAGTTTGGTACCGCACCATTGGGGCAGAATTTCAAACTGGCAACGAGAGGTGGGACTATTGAGCGGAGAGAACCAATCCAAGAAACAAGGCTGTGACGCCAACACAATGCGAGATGTGCAGCGCTTCATTGTAGTCGTTTTGTAGTCCAAAACATGGGATCACGGCATGTAGTCAACTCTTCGGTTAACGATTTCTGTCGTTTTTGTCGTAAAAATCTACGAGTGGGGAGGGTGGCGAATACGTCCGTTTTAGCTCCAAATTCCACCAGACGCGAAAGTGCCGCGCCGGCATCTTGTTGCTGAAGTCAACGCACATCGGGAGCGCCGCGCCATGCCGTTTAGAAGCAGCGGCACAGAAAATACACCTGGAGCAAATCACCAGCGCCGTGGCACGCGCCGGCAGTTCTGAAACGCGGCGCGGCGCTTTTGCGTCTGGTGGAATTTGTCTCATAGAAGAGAATGGGTTCTAAATGCTGCGCAGTGTGTGTGTTGTGGCCTCCACATGATTGTTTTGGGGGAGGTGCACAGGTGTTTCATGGGTAATCGGGGCACTGAATATGACGCATTGCTAACTCCTGCCTCTCATGGGCAATGATTGGCCCAGCAGAAGTTTGCCGGGGAGAAATCAGATTGAAACCGCACGGTCCCAGACTGTTTCCTCATGTATCTCTGATCATGGAGAGACTTTCTGGCGTGCCAGACTCGGCGGTCCAATCCCATCCAAGTGCTTGGATTCCGGGGGTGGGGTTAATATGAAATCATACAGGAAAATCAGAACACAAAACATGGGCGGGGTGTGTCAAGCAAACAAAGATGAAGACAGGAGAACACAAAACCAACCGAGGACGCCAATCACCAACCACCTGCAGCAAAAAAACAGAAAACTCTTAAAAACACATGATACGTACAAAAATTTATGAAAATAAATATTTCAGCCTCTTATGTACACTATTAAAAAAGCCCAGAGGGCCTAGGTGCAGGTGCTCCAGTGCCACACTCCTACTAAAAATAACTACGGGAGTCACACAGTCCAAAACCCAGGTGGGTCCAGTACAGGGGCCAAAATAAAGAAATAAACCAACTTTTTTGACACCACTCTGTTCACCCAACACATACCCGTCTGGTATTTTCTCTCTGTCTTTGCCCTCTTCCCGTCGTCCCATCAGAGGGCCAGTACAATCTGTCCCCGTGGCAAGACGCGGACCAAGGTCTGGTGTGGGAGAAGAGCCCCCCGAAAGCTCTCCTCAGTCTCAGCATACAACTGTTTCAGATAGGTGTGCAGAACACCGGCCCTGGCCTGCAGATCCAGCCTCGAAATTATGGTAATAAATTTTCTGGCAATAAAAACCCAATTACAGACGACTTTTAGGACTAGGTGGCAAAGCTGGCCATTGCGCCGCCTCTTAATCGCCGTCAGACTGAGGGTAGGACCGAACAGTATGAACCACACCTCGGCATCGCCCCCACCGTGGACCGCCGACACGGGCAGACTCCAGCCAAGCTGTTGGACGAGTAGGTGCTGAACCTGGACTCAGAAAGACCGGACAGCCGGGCACATCACCACAAGGTGGAGCAGGTCTTCGCTTGGGCCCCTGCACACTGGACAGTCCTTTCTATATTGGGATGGGAGGATTTGGTGCAGAATGCCCCTGGTGTAGAGAAGCCTGTCTTTTAGCCTGAACTCAAAGTCTGCAAGTGTCAGGGAAGAGGAGCTTGTGAAGTACTCCAGTCAGATCATCTCCACAGGCCACGTGGGGAAAACTGCCCGCCTGCAAGTGGACAGTGCTGTCAGCCTGACCACCCCCCCCCCCCCCGCCTGCAAGTGGACAGTGCTGTCAGCCTGACCCCCCCCCCCCCCCCCCCCCGCCTGCAAGTGGACAGTGCTGTCAGCCTGACCCCCCCCGCCTGCAAGTGGACAGTGCTGTCAGCCTGACCCCCCCAACGTACTGACCCCCCCCAACGTAATGCCCCCCCGCCAACGTACTGAGCCCCCCCCCCTCCCCAGTGCTAGAACAAGTGGTCCCTGACGACGCCCATCAGGGACTTGGTATTTTTGTGTCGAAAGACCTGGCCAGACTGCCAGTACCTGAAGTGCAGCCACTCAATATTCCATTCCCCGTACATGGAGAAAAGTTCGCTGAGCGTTCGGAAACCCGCCTTCACAAAGCCCCCCGCCCTCATAAAGTCCCTCTTCCCTGGTGGGGAAGAGAGGTCTGGCTGAACCTGACCGACAACCCCCTCAGGACGTCCCACAATGCCGACACCGCCACTGCCATTGGTCTCACCACAGCCCATGCCTCCCCCACCTCCCTTATGAAATGGACCCAACCCGGCCCCGCCTTGCAGAGACACAACACCGACAGCACCCTGCCCAGGAAATCCTTCTGCAGCTTCCGCACTATCTTCAGGTGCAAGGCCTGCTTCTTTGCCATGATATCTTTGCCATGATAACTGTGAGGTTCAGCCCGCTGCCCTGCAAGAACAGTATGCGCTCGTTCCTTCTTCTTGGCCCCCATTAAAAAGTTTGATATCGCCACAATGATCCTGTTCACCTGATCACCCGGCAGAGTGCACACCGCCAGGGCATGCAACGAATACCCTCCCCCTGAAGTTCAGGCTGCGGAACCTAAAGCGGTTAAGCGTGCTCGCCATCTTTATGGCCACATTCTCTATCATCTGCCTATCACAGGCAACATCATCCCCCCCACCCCCCCATGATCCTCAAGACCCTGTAAGCAGCTCGCCCACACACAGCGATCACCGATTTCTGATAATTAAAATCGTGGCCCCCGACGTGCTACCATACACATTGGGGAGGTTCAGGGCTTCATCCAGGGTGTCTCCATCTCCCGTAGGACCAGGTTGGTATCGTCCGTAAACTGGAAAATTTCATGTTCCACATCCGCTGGTGAGGCAATACCCCTAACCAGCGCCTAAGCCCTCAGCATGCCCGCCAGGGGCTCCGCTGTGTTGGAAGGCTGTATAGGAAGTCCGACAGCAGGCACCCCTGTCGGATTGACCTCCGGAGCCAGATTGGATCCATTAAGGAGGCATTGCATTTTATTCTACTCGTGGCCGCACTGTACAGGAGCGCTATCCAGCCCTGGAAGCGCTGGCCAAAGCCCATCCTGTCAAGAACCCCTCACAAGAATGCATACTTCACCCTACCTTATTGAAATCCAAGGTCAGGTGCAGGTCTGCCGTGCGGTGCATCTCTTTTTTGAACGGCTTTTAGGGAAAGGGCAGAATGGGCCCCTGGCACTTCCATACCTATATGCGCTTTAATTCAGCTTTTATTCCCAGATATTCTGGGTCAACACGCCCTTAAGAGAGCTCCTCACGCTTCAGCATGCTATCACGGTGTTCACTCAACCTCCGCTCCTCACACCTGGCCAGCTAATTCCGGAGCTTGCCATAATTAATCGCCGCTTGCGTCAGACACCTCTTCGCCCCCTGCCACCACTCCACCCAAGAGTGCAGCGAGGCAAACTCCTGTCAACTGCTCTAGAACTTGAGCGACCTTACCATCAAAACTGACTTCGCCCAAATACATGTTGTTGAAGACCCAGGTACCGCCCGTACACCGACCCACCCGCGCATCCACCATTACCCTCAGTGGCGAGTGGTCACTCAGCCAGGGCTGATCGTACATTGCCGTCGCTATCTTGTTCATGTGCCGCTCAGGCAGCAGGCACAGTTAAGGACGAGATTGCTTCAAAGTTACCTGTACCACCTGCCAGCTCGAAAAACACCTTGTTGTTAAGTTCATTGCACGCCACACCTCCACTAGACTATGCCTGTGCAACAAATTCAACAGGAAAGTAAGGGATGCGTCATTCTTATAGGTGTTATTCCGGCCCACGTCCAGTTTAGATATGGCGATGTTAAAGGAATACTCCATAGATTTTGGACCCAAGCCCCTATCCCTATCATTTACAAAGTGAGATCAGCTCATAAATACCTTTTTTGTGTCCGTTCGTCCAGCCGCAGGCTCCCAGCTGTTAGCATCGTAGTTAGCTTAGCTCAACTGCGGGAGGTGAAGAGGAAACAGAGCCGGACTGACAAAAGTGGACATAATACTCCTTCCAGTGGTCCAGGGGACGGCGTATTAACACGTGAAGTAAATCCGAATGGTTATAAAACATTTTAAAAGATGTGTTTTCTTTTCAATCCAATAAAATAACGTTTTGATACACACAGACCTGCGCATACGCAGTGCTCCGCGGAAGGATATACCGGAGCACAGCAGTAGAAGCCATAGACTCAGCCGCTGTGCGCCGGTATATCCTTCCGCGGAGCACTATGCTTGTGCAGGTCTGTGTGTATCGAAATGTTATTTTAACGGCTTGAAAAGAAAACACTTCTTTTAAAATGTTTTATAACCATTCGGATTTACTTCACGTGCTAATATGCCATCCCCTGGACCACTGGAAGGAGTATTTTGTCCACTTTCGTCAGTCCGGCTCTGTTTCCTCTTCACCTCCAGCAGCAGAACTAAGCTAACTACGATGCTAACAGCTGGGAGTCCGCTGCTGGACGAACTGACACAAAAAAGGTATTTATGAGCTTATCTCACTTTGTAAATGATAGGGATAGGGCGTGGGTCCAAAATCTTCGGAGTATTCTTTTAAAATCTCCAATAACTATAGTTGTATCATTCACAAACTTGAAAATGCGACTCAAAAGATCTTCTGTGCCAGCTCATCGTTAGGGGCGTGAATATTAATGAATCTGAAAGGCCACTCCCCTGTACAATCCACAACCACATACGCACCACTTGGGACGGGTTAGGGTTAGCTTTGACCGCCTGCCCCGCTCACGCTTGGCTAGTGTTGCCACCCCGTATACTAATCCAGAGCCCAGAGCACAGTGTGTCGTGCCAACGCCCATCCCCTGAGCGAGTCGCAACTTTGTAGGCCCCCAGGGGGTCTCCTGGGTGCACAGCATGTCCAAGACAAGGTTCTGGAGCATGCTGTGCATCCACACCAGGCTCTGCAGCCTGCCTGTGTTGTGGGACAAGAGAGAAGAAGTCATGACGAGCCAGAGAGAGAGATACCACACGAACCATCGTCAGTCGTTAGTAGGGGCGACCAAGTGTGCCGTCCCCCTTCCTCTTTTTCCACACAGCCTCCCATTGTGCCAGCATATCGCTGTCTGTGTCCACCATAATGTTGCTGCTTTTGGCGGCAGAGAAGCACACCAGCTCAGCCACCCTCTGCTGCTGCTCCAAATGCTACTGTGTCGTGCCCCCCCTCGAACTGCGTCCATCACTGGGGGCGCGGTCACGTGAGGCACTCCTCAATCTCACAGCGCGCTCCAGTGGCTGCAAAGCCAAACTCGTCGAGCAACGGCGACTACGATGGGTGGCTGGCTCCATGTCTCCATACGCAGCAGGTCTAGGCTCACAGACCGCTACATGGTCTGCGGCCCCCGCTTCAGAGGCAGAACACGGCTCCAGCCCAGCGCTCATCCTCCTCCCCGGTTCGACCTTCTCTGCCGAGGCCATAAGAGCAGGGTCCTCACGAACCCCCTCTCCCCGATCGGGGGCAGGGTCTTCCACCCCCTCCCTCTCGGGCGCCTCACAACACTGGCTGAATCTTGCTGGGGATCCCCTGCACGGCAATTCTCCATCAAGCCTCCCTCTCCAGTGATGACGCCTGGCTCAGGCCACTCTCTCCCCTGCTCGCCACCACCGGCCCCTCCTCACCCCTCGCATCCACGCCGTCCCCCATGGTGGCCAACCCGCTGCACCCACACACGTTGACAGCCTGCACGCCCTACACCTGCATGCCCTGGGCTCATCGCACTCCCGAGCGTAATGGCCCTGTGCACCACAATTAGGGATGGGTACCGAAATTCGGTAATTTTTTGGTACCGACTGAATTCCCGCTGAAGTACCGAGTATCAATTCACGGGAAATCCGTCGGTATCACATTTCGGTACCTGAATGCACCCTTTTTTGTTTTTTTAACCCTGAACGCACTTTGACGTTATGCGTCGGCGAGAGCGGAGGACACGGTGACGCGGTTACTTTATCTTCAGAGGCGGACCATGGCGGATCGCAAGCGCTCCAAAGTGTGGCTTCATTTTACCAAGCTGGATGCTGACAATGCGCGATGCAACATTCGCGATGCGAAGTGCAAAGCCAGCAAAGGAAATACATCTAACTTAAGGAAGCACTTGGTTAAACACCAAATATTCCTCAAGGCGGAGGAGTGCACGATTTTTGACAGCTTAAAAACACAGGCTAACGCTACCACAGCTACTCGCCCGGCACCAGCAGCAAACGTTACCGCCAGCAAGCCTGCTGCAGCCAGCGGCTCGACATTTGCAGCCAGCTTCGAGGAAGGAGAACAACCGGCCCCTTTTAAAAAAGGTAGACGACGACAACGACGACGCAGCTTCAATTAGCTCAGCAGCATCAAGTTCTTCGGCTCCAGGTAAGCTAAATGATGTGCTTAAATGTTACTGTTAGCCTGGCATTTTGAGAAGCATTTGAGGTTAAAACGGCTCGGTTCCACGTAATGTTAATGTTACACTTTTATGTTAATTAACAGGTACATCCACGTCGTCCCATTTCCCCACCCGCCCTTCAGTTACAGTGAGAGCTGCGAGGGTGACCCCATTCACTAAGGCAAAGGAGGCTGCTTTGCCTCGCCATAAAACCGAGGAGTGTCACAGAGCTGTGACCGCATATGTGGTTAAAGCTATGTTGCCCTTTGCAACTGTAGACACCCCGTGGTTCAGGTACTGTATATTATTTCATTGTATAAAACAAGTGATTGTGTGTGTGATAGCCAGGGCTTGCTGATGACGTTATGATGTTATTCAGATTTTTTATTTTAATTATTATCGCTTTTTTTTTCCACAACAGGGAGATGACAAGGGCTCTCAATCCGAAATACAACCCCACTAACCGAAACAAACTTTGCAACACACTAGTACCAGCTTAGTACAGTGTGGAAAAAAGTAACATAAAGGAGGAGCTGAAAGAAGTAGACTACGTTGCAGTGACAGCTGACCTGTGGAGCAGGGTGGGTCAAGACCACTACATTACAGTCACTGTTCACTACGTAGTGGAGGCAGAGCTGAGGGAGAAAGTCCTCAATCAATCAATCAATCAATCAAATTTTATTTCTAAAGCGCCTTCCAACTACCAAACGGAGCACAAGGCGCTTAACAGAGTAAAACAAAATAAATAAGTAAAAACACTTTAAGACACAAAGTACTAAAAGGGGCTAAACATCAAACGCTAAATGAAAAAGGTGCGTTTTCAGATGACATTTAAAAACATTAAGTGCAGTGATAGACTTTAAATCCAGAGGAAGAGAGTTCCAGAGCTTCGGGCCAAGAACAGCAAAAGAGCGGTCACCAAACTTTCTATATCTCGCCCTGGGGACAACCAAGGAGGTGTGGCTTGACGAGCGTAGAGTCCTCCATACAAGGGCAGTGTATGTCTCACAGACAGGGCCCGTTGTAGCAGAAATAGGTGACATCCTAGATGACTTTGAAGTAAAGTCCAAAGTGATAGCTGTTACTGTTGACAACGCTGCCAACATGGAAGTAGCTGTCAAGAAGATGAGTGTGTTGAAGATGGGGTGTTTCGCACACACCCTCAACATTGCAGCCCAAAAACTGTACACTGTGAAAAACATATCCAGTTGGTCAGGGAGGATACGGACTGTTGTGCTGTGGCTTAGAAGAAATAGCCTTGGAAAGCCTGTTCTGAAAGAGAAACAGAAACTCCTCGGTAGGTGAAAGAAAGTCAATTATAGATGAATATCTTATAGTGGTAATATATCTAAATATATATTTTATTTGTACTCTTCTTTCAACTACATTTAACAGGGACAAAACTCTGTCTCTGTCTTCTTTAAGGCCTTGATGAGCACTCCTTCATACTGGATGTGAGAACCAGGTGGAACAGTCTCTTCCTGATGGTGGAGCGCTTCATTGAACAGTACCCTGCCATCCAGGCTGCTGCAAGGGACCCACGCATAAAGAAGGCCATGGACAGAGAGAGGTATAAACTGATTTTAAAAAATAAGTCCAATAGTAAAGAGATGACAAAAATGTCATTACGTGTATTCTGCTGACACAAAACATCCTTATCCATATATACTTTGTATTTTGCTCCTAGGTTAGAGAGGGTGTCAGATGATGACATAAGCAAGTGTGAGGACTTGTGGACACCATGGAAGTCCTATACACATCCACACTCGCAGTCTCCTCTGAGACGAATGCCACAGCAGGGCAAATCCTCCCCATCCTGGACAAACTGAGGGCCAAGTTCGAGGTGACAGATGAAGACTCTGCATTCAGGAGAGCCATCAAGGAGAAGGTCTGGCGCGACCTCTCCTGCTGCTACACAGTATGTAAATCATTCTCTTAATTTTTCTGTCCAGCTGTTCACATTTAGAATTGATCACCAAAATAATTTTATTTTCTTTTATAGGAGGAAGTAAATAAAGAGCTTCGACTCTTCCTTGAGGAGGCTACAGCGCTAGATCCATGCTTCAAAGGCTGGGTTCATGATGAGGCTATTTGGACCCACCTAGAAAATGCAGCTGTGGCACTAAGTGCAAACAAGGTTTGTTCATTCTAGGGCATAAAGTAGACTTACGTATTCTGTTGTAATACAAACATTGTTTTAATTACTTGTTGTGTACGCTATATTTTTAAGGGTGGAGTGGTGATGACCCATGAGGAAGAGGACGTGGAGGAGAGAGAAAGAAATGCACTGCAAGATGATGAGTCTGAAGGAGAAGAGGCAGCGGCACCTGTAAAAAAGAAGCTTTTAGCACTTGGTCAGCTCTTTGAGGAGGAAGACCAGGCCCTGCTAATGCAGACTGAGGCAGATGTCACTACTCCCTCAGTGACTGAAAAGGGGTAAACAGGTACCGAAAAATACCGGTATCGATTCGCAGGTACCGAGTATCGGTATCGTATCGATTTAGATGTGAAAGGTACGCATCCCTAACCACAATTACTACAGAGAAAGTTTGGACAATCCCAGAGAATGTGGTCAGGCTGAAGACAGCCCCTGCACTTGCTGACCTGCCTATCCGTGTATCACTCTGAAATATTATGGGTATCTAGCCTTTACCAGGACTCTGCAAGCCAGCAATCTGCCACACACCAGCTCGATCGCCTTCATCAGATTCATGGGGGTGTAACTTCAGGCCCCTCCAGCTCCACCACCACCGTCAAATCCTTTCAATAAACCGTCTCTTCATCCAAGTGTCCCGCTGTACCATGCGCCACCTGAGTCTGCTCAGCCATCATCTTTATCTCCCGAAGTGTGCCAGCAGGTGCAGACTGAAAAGTGAACAAAAAAAATGCCCTGCCCTGCCCTGCCCTGCCCGCACGCGTGCACACGCTCAGTCTTGTATTTCTATCCTTGTGGGGACCGTCCATTGACTCCCATTCATGTCTAGCCCCTAACCCTAATTAGGGGATTCCAGGTCTTGTTCTGAGGGTCTCTGAGCGACGGGAGTAGGACCGTTGGAATCGCCTCGGCGAGCTCTACAACATATCTGGCATTGCCATTTTATACCCGGAAAGTGTATGTGGCATTTATTTCCCTAACCATGGGTCCTAGACAAAAACAGGACGTCTAGGTGAATTCGGGGGATTTTTTACAGTCCGGTGATGTGTCTTTTGACTCTCTAGCACCTATTTTTTTTTGTTGCAGTACCACCATTTTACCACTAGGGGGAGCAATTTGTCTGTCGTTTTCTGGAATATAGTTCCACAATTGGTTCAATCAACCACTGTGAGCCGTAGGAACATGCTAGAGAGCTGGGAGTTGGTTTAAACTGCTGTTAGGGGACTCGGGCTCCCTTGGCCACCGTTTCTGAGTGCCTAGGACCTTTCTACCAAAGATTCCAGAACTGAAGATTCCGTTTCCAGAACTGAAGATTCCGTTTCCGGAACTGAAGATTCCGTTTCCGGAACTGAACATTCTGAAAACGAGCTCCAACTCCGCTCAGGAAGGACCGAGAGCTCTGGCAATGACTTCAAATGAAAGCTGAGGGCCTCAGCAGTGCAATGGAAGTGGTTTCAAGTGTCCAACTACAACACTGTAGATTTTGAATAGGGATTCCAGATTGGTCAAGCCTTGACCGATTCTGGAAGGTGCTGTAACTGAGCTCAGGAAAGAGCTAGAGGTGTGGGATTTACTTCAAATGAAAGCTGGGGGGGTCCCTGACAGGTGTGGTATGATGTCATCTCTGTAAACCTGCATAAAAATTTCACCTCATGAATCAGCCCATAGACTGTATGGTGGGATACAGGGGGATGAGCCTTATGTGTCCTGAGGGTCAGTTGGGTCAATTTCCACCATGAATTTTGCGACCCCTTGGGGAGTGGCAACAACCCCAAACACACAACTGTTGGGGTGGTGACTGTCTGTTTTGGGTGTTTTTGGGCTGATCCAAACACTTTGAGCTTCAAAGATGCAATCTGGAAGGGGATTCCAGATTCCAGATTCCAGATTCCAGATTGGGATTCCAGATTCCAGATTCCAGATTCCAGATTGGGATTCCAGATTCCAGATTCCAGATTCCAGATTGGGATTCCAGATTCGGTCAAGCAATGATAACTCCTCTCAGGAAGGAGCTAGATGGCTGGGATTAGCATCAAATGAAAGCTTAGGACCTCAGCAGTGTAATGGTTGCAGTGTCAAGTCTCAAGTCACTTCTTAAAAATCGATGTCATTTTCTGGAAGGGGATTCCAGATTTAGACATCAAATGACCGATTCTGGAATCTGCTATAACTCCTCTCAGGAAGGAGCTAGATGCGTGGGACTGGCTTCAAATGAAAGCTGAGGGCCCTCCGAGTGTAATGGTGGTAATTTCAAGTGTGTAACTTCAATGTTAAGGGTTTTATGGTCAACCCTATGTGTAACCCTAACTCGGTAACCCTACTCCCTAACTGTAACCCTAACAATCCCAAACAATGAGGGCTAGGGTTATGAAAGTTGGATATGTGTCTCACTGGGGGGTGCCTGACAGGTGGGTTGTGGTGTCGTCTCTGTAACCCTAGCATAAAAATTTGACCTCATGAATCACCCCATAATGTATATGGTTGGACCCGTGGGGATGAGCCTTGGGTGTCCTGAGGGTTGGTTCGGTCAATTTCCACCATGAAATTTGGAACCCTTCGGGGACTGGCAACGACCCCGCACACGTGTCTCTTGGGGCAGTGACTGTCTGTTTTGGGTGTTTTTGGGCTGATCCAAACACCCTGAGCTTCAGAAACGCAATCTGGAAGGGGATTCCAGATTTCGTCATTCAATGACCAATTCTGGAATCCTCTGTAACTCCTCTCAGGAAGGAGGTAGAAGTGTGGGCTTGGCTTCAAATGAAAGCTGAGGGCCTTGCGAGTGTAACGGTGGTACTTTCAAGTGTCTAACTCCACGTTTAAGTTTCAATGACACTTTCTGGAAGGGGATTCCAGAATGTGTCATCCAATGACCGATTCTGGAATCCTCTGCTATAACTCCTCTCAGGAAGGAGCTAGAGGGCTGGGATTAGAATCAAGTGAAAGCTTAGGACCTCAGCAGTGCAATGGTTGCAGTGTCAAGTCTCAAGTCACTTCTTAAAAATCAATGTCATTTTCTGGAAGGGGATTCCAGATTTAGACATCAAATGACCGATTCTGGAATCTGCTATAACTCCTCTCAGGAAGGAGCTAGAGGGCTGGGATTAGCATCAAATGAAAGCTTAGGACCTCAGCAGTGTAATGGTTGCAGTGTCAAGTCTCAAGTCACTTTTTAAAAATCGATGTAATTTTCTGGAAGGGGATTCCAGATTTAGACATCAAATGACCGATTCTGGAATCTGCTATAACTCCTCTCAGGAAGGAGCTAGAGGCGTGGGACTGGCTTCAAATGAAAGCTTAGGACCTCAGCAGTGTAATGGTGGTAGTTTCAAGTGTCTAACTTGAATGTTAAGGGTTTTATGGTCAACCCTATGTGTAACCCTAACACGGTAACCCTACTCCCTAACTGTAACCCTAACAATCCCAAACAATGAGGGCTAGGGTTATGAAAGTTTGATATGTGTCTCCCTCGGGGGTCCCTGACAGGTCTGTTGTGGTCTCGGTAAGATTCGGTCAAGCAATGATAACTCCTGTCAGGAAGGAGCTTGAAGGCTGAGATTGGCATCAAATGAAAGCTTAGGGCCTCAGCAATGCAATGGTTACAGTTTCAAGTGTCTACCTGCACTTTTTAAAAATCGATGTCATTTTCTGGAAGGGGATTCCAGATTTAGACATCAAATGACCGATTCTGGAATTCTCAACCCTAACTCCTCTCAGGAAGGAGCTAGAGGGCTGGGATTAGCATCAAATGAAAGCTTAGGACCTCAGCAGTGTAATGGTTGCAGTGTCAAGTCTCAAGTCACTTTTTAAAAATCGATGTCATTTTCTGGAAGGGGATTCCAGATTTAGACATCAAATGACACATTCTGGAATCTGCCTTAACTCCTCTCAGGAAGGAGCTAGAGGCGTGGGACTGGCTTCAAATGAAAGCTGAGGGCCCTCCGAGTGTAATGGTGGTAGTTTCAAGTGTCTAACTTCAATGTTAAGGGTTTTATGGTCAACCCTATGTGTAACCCTAACTCGGTAACCCTACTCCCTAACTGTAACCCTAACAATCCCAAACAATGAGGGCTAGGGTTATGAAAGTTTGATATGTGTCTCCCTCGGGGGTCCCTGACAGGTCTGTTGTGGTCTTGGTAAGATTCGGTCAAGCAATGATAACTCCTGTCAGGAAGGAGCTAGAAGGCTGAGATTGGCATCAAATGAAAGCTTAGGGCCTCAGCAATGCAATGGTTATAGTTTCAAGTGTCTACCTGCACTTTTTAAAAATCGATGTCATTTTCTGGAAGGGGATTCCAGATTTAGACATCAAATGACCGATTCTGGAATCTGCTATAACTCCTCTCAGGAAGGAGCTAGAGGGCTGGGATTAGCATCAAATGAAAGCTTAGGACCTCAGCAGTGCAATGGTTGTAGTTTCAAGTGTCTACCTGCACTTTTTAAAAATCGATGTCATTTTCTGGAAGGGGATTCCAGATTTAGACATCAAATGACACATTCTGGAATCTGCCTTAACTCCTCTCAGGAAGGAGCAAGAGGCGTGGGACTGGTTTCAAATGAAAGCTGAGGGCCCTACGAGTGTAAAGGTGGTAGTTTCACGTGTCTAACTTGAATGTTAAGAGTTTTATGGTCAACCCTATGTGTAACCCCAACTCGGTAACCCTACACCCTAACTGTAACCCTATACCCCAAAAAGCAGGTATGTTGTGATGACATCTCTCTGACCCCTAAAGAAAAACTTTGACGTTCACCACAATAAGCATGTTCCCTGTGGGATTTGATCCCACAAAAGCTGGGTTGCAAGCCATAGCATAAGACCACTCAGCCACTCAGTGCCATGAATTTTTCGCGTTTGGAACTTGTACTTATTTTTTAAGCTTTGTGTGGAGGGGGGCTGGGATAATGACCCTCCTAACCCTTGGGGTCAGAGGTCATTTAACCCTAGTTTCCAAACAATTAGGGCTAGGGTTATGAAAGGTGGCTGTCGGTTTTGGGTCTTTTTGGGTGTTTTTGGGCTGATCCAAACACTTTGGGTTTCAATGTCTCTTTCTGGAATGCAATGCCAGCTTGCTTCATTCTGGTGACAATCTCTAACTTTGTCCAGGAAGGCCCTAGAAGTGTGGGATTGGCATCAAATGAAAGCTTAGGGCCTTGGCAGTACAATGGTAGTGGTTTCAAGTGTCTAACTTAAATGGTAAGGGGTCTTTGGTCAACCCTATTTGCAACCCTAAGCGCTAAGCCTTGACCCTAACTCCAGTCAGGGTTTTTATTGGCTTCCAATGACAGCTTAGGGCCTTAAGAGTGTAATGGTGTTCCTTTCAGGTGTGTACCTGCACTTTTTAAAAAACGATGTCACATTCTGGAAGGGGATTCCAGATTTAGTCATCCAATGTCAGATTCTGGAATCTGAAAGGTTAGGCTAAGTTAGTTTAATAAAACACTTTGCCTCAGTAACACTAAGTCTCCACTGCTCAAGATGCACCACAATAAGCATGTCCCCCGTGGGGTTTGATCCCACAACCTACTGGTTGCAAGCCATAGCATTAGACCACTCGGCCACTCAGTGCTATGAATTTTTCGCGTTTGGAACTTGTACTTATTTTTTAAGCTTTGTGTGGAGGGGGGCTGGGATAATGACCCTCCTAGCCCGAGGGGGTAGAGGTAATCTAACCCTAGTTTGCTGACTATTAGGGTTACGGTGATGAAAAATTGATATGTGTCTCCCTGGGGGGTGCCTGACAGGTGTGTTGTGGTGTCATTTCTCTAACCCTAGCAGAAAAATTTGACCTCATGAATCAGCGTATAATCTACATGGTTGGATTGGGAGGCTGATGCCCCACTGAGTCTGGGGGATTTGCAAGCTCTCCCAGGGGTCAAAATTTAAACGTTGACCGATCGACACGAGGCTCACGTATGTTCATCGGGGGAGCCAGGGTATCCAGTGTGAGAAGTTTCAGCCCTGTGCGACCCTCCTGACCCTATCGGTCAAAGGTCAACGGGGTGACCTTTCCCATAAGGCCTTGAGCCAGGGAGCTGAAATTCGCTGTCATGCATCGGGGCTGGCAGCACATCCACGGTGTGCGATCTCAGCCCTCTAGGCCACCCGGAAGTCTTTCAGGAGAGCTGAAGGCACTCGTTTTCAAAAACGCCTTAACCGAACATATTTTGTGCGCCATTTTTGAAATACTTGAGCAAACGAGCTCAAAGTGGCATCAAAATGACCGTCTCTACACCCCGCTGATGTGTGCCGACAGTGGTGGTTGTAGCTGAAACGGAAATACCCGAAAAAAGCACGTTTCTGTATTTCGCCGTTTCACGTTTTTATTTTTTAAAAATCAACGGTGATAGCCAGGGGGCTGAGACTTTCAGGGTGTCCTCGGGGTCCCATCCCACACCTGTGATAAAATTTTCAGCCCTCCGGGACATGTAGAAGTATGTGAAATAGGCAAATGCTAACGTTTTGTGGCTAAAATAGGAGCTAATTTCGCTATTTACATTAATAGCTCCCAAACGATGACAGCTAGCCGGCTCAAACTCGCACACAGAGTGTGTGGTGACCTTAGGCACCCATCGATATGGGGCAGCCCCGCCCACCGCGTGGAATTACTGCACAAAGTGGGCGGGAGCTGAAATTAGCCGTTAGCTGCTAACTCTAACTTCCAGCTTGAATAACTCCTAAACGATTAGGGTTAGGAGGATGGGGGTTGGAGGCATGACTCCCGGGGGGGTCCCTGATGGATGTGTGGAAGGGGATCCCTCCCGCGCGTGTGGAAGCCGCGTGGTTGTTGCATTTAGCATTAGCTGCCGCTAACGACTTTGGAGTTGAATAACTCTGGAAGGGGAGGGGCTAGGAGGGTGTGGCTTTAACAGCTGACTCCCTGGGGGGTCCCTGACCTGTATGTAGGACCTCATCCCTCTGCTGCCCTCCTAGCCCCGCCCAATGACCTTTTACCTCAGGAGCGCGTTTAATTGAATAACTCTGGAAGGGGAGGGGCTAGGAGGGTGTGGCTTGAACAGTTGACTTCCAGTGGGGTCCCCGACAGTTGTGTGCGATGGCATCCCGATCGGACCTTTGGATCTCCTTCAAATCATGTTTTTTCACTTTTTTCAGCGAAATCTCATTTCAGAGAGGATTGGGAGGCTGATGGCATAGTAACCCTAGAGGATCTGTAGTCTGTCATAGGGGGTGAAAATTAACGCTTTGCCCGATTGGCACGAAACTCGGGGAGCTTCATCGGGGGTGCTGGGAGAGCCGCTGTGTGGATTTTCAGCCCTCTGGGACCATCTTGACCCTAGGGGTCAAAGGTCATCCAACCCTAGTTCGCCGACAATTAGGGCTAGGGTTATGAAAGTTGGATATGTGTCTCACTGGGGGGTGCCTGACAGGTGTGTTGTGGTGTCATTTCTGTAACCCTAGCAGAAAAATTTGACCTCATGAATCAGCACATAATCTATATGGTTGCATCCGTGGGGATGAGCCCTGGGTGTCCTGAGGGTCGGTTGGGTCAATTTCCACCATGAAATTTGGGACCCTCGGAGACCGGCAGGACCCCCGCACACATACCTCATGTGAGGTCAGGGATCCCCTCATCACTCTAAGGGTGAAACTCAGAGGGTGAAAACAACGCATTGAGCTAGAGACAAAAAAACGCTAGATCCTGCATCGGGGCTTCCAGGGCATCCACCCTGTGAAGTTTCAGCTCTCTAGAATACTTTTTTCCAAAAAAATCCATCCGTTTTCACTTGCCCTGCAGAAGGCCCGAAATGAAGCCTGAATCATAGCACAATCCCTCAACGCTTTGACCGATCGACACGAAACTCGGGAACCTGCATCGGGGGAGCCAGGGTATCCATTGTGAGAAGTTTCAGCCCTGTGCGACCCTCCTGACCCTATCGGTCAAAGGTCAACGGGGTGACCTTTCCCATAAGGCCTTGAGCCAGGGAGCTGAAATTCGGGGTCATGCATCGGGGCTGGCAGCACATCCACGGTGTGCGATCTCAGCCCTCTAGGCCACCCGGAAGTCTTTCAGGAGAGCTGAAGGCACTCGTTTTCAAAAACGCCTTAACCGAACATATTTTGTGCGCCATTTTTGAAATACTGGAGCAAACGAGGTCAAAGTGGCATCAAAATGACCGTCTCTAGACCCCGCTGATGTGTGCCGGCTGCGGTGGTTGTAGCTGAAACGGAAATACCCGAAAAAAGCTACTTTCTGCATTTCGCGTTTTCACGTTTTTATTTTTTAAAAATCAACGGTAATAGCTGGAGGGCTGAGACTTTCAGGGTTGCCTCGGGGTCCCCTTCTGCACCTGTGGTAAAATTTTCAGCCTCCCGGGACATGTAGAAGTATGTTAAATAGGCAAATGCTAACGTTTTGCGGCTAAAAAACGAGCTAATTTAGCTATTTTCGTTAATAGCTCCCAAACGGTGATAGCTAGCCGGCTCAAACTCGCACACAGGGTGCGTGGTGACCTTAGGCACCCTTTGATATGGGGCAGCCCCGCCCACCGCGTAGAATTACTGCGCAAATTGAGAAGGAGCTTAAATTAGCCGTTAGCTGCTAACCCTAACTTTGAGCTTTAATAACTCCTAAACGATTAGGGTTAGGAGGATGGGATTTGGATGCATGACTCCCGGGAGGGTCCCTGATGGGTGTGTAAAAGGATATCCCTCCAGCGCGTGCACAAGCCGCGTGGTTAACGCGTTTAGCATTAGCCGCCGCTAACGACTTCGGAGTTGAATAACTCTGGAAGGGGAGGGGCTAGGAGGGTGTGGCTTTGTCAGGTGACCCCCAGGGGGGTCCCTGACCTGTTTGTGGAAGGTCATCCCTCTGCTGCCCTCCTAGCCCCGCCCAGTGACCTTTAACCTCCAGAGCGCGTTTAATTGAATAACTCTGGAAGGGGAGGGGCTAGGAGGGTGTGGCTTTGACAGGTGAGGCCCAGGCGGGTCCCCGACACCTGTGTGGAATGGCATCCCGATCGGACCTTTGGATCTCCTTCAAATCGTGTTTTTTCACTTTTTTCAGCGAAATCTCATTTCAGAGAGGATTGGGAGGCTGATGGCATAGTAACTCTAGAGGATCTGTAGTCTGTCATAGGGGGTGAAAATTAACGAATTGACCGATTGGTACCAAACTCGGGGAGGTTGATCGGGGGGGCCAGGCCTTCCGCTGTGTGAAGTTTCAGCCCTCTGGGACCAACTTGACCCTAGGGGTCAAAGGTCATCGAGCCCTAGTTCGCAAACGATTAGGGTTAGGGTTATGCAAATTTGATATGCGTCTCCCCGGGGGGTCCCTGACAGGTCTGTTGAGGTTTCATATCTCTAACCCTAGCGTAAAAATTTGACCTCACGAATCAGCGCATAGTCTATATGGATGGATTGGGAGGCTGATGAGGAGCATTTTCAGCCCTCTGGGAACCTCGTAACCCTAGCGGTCAACGATAATCTAACCCTAATTCCATCAACATTAGGGTTAGGGTTATGGGAGTTGGATATGTGTTGATACGCGATGAGCCTTGGGTGTCCTGAGGGTCGGTTCGGTCAATTTCCACCGTGAAATTTCGGACCTCTCGGGGACCGGCAACAACCCCATACACGTATTTCTTGGGCTGCTGACTGTCTGTTTTGGGTGTTTTTGGGCTCATCCTAGCATGTGGAGCTAACATGGCTAAGGATTCCAGATTCGGTCAACCAATGACCGCTTCTGGAATCAGCTATAACTCAGCTCAGGAAGGAGCTACAGTGGTAAGATTGGTGTCAAATTAAAGCTTAGGACCTCAGCAATGCAATGGTGGTGGTTTCAAGTGTCTAAATGCAACTTTTTAAAAAACGATGTCACATTCTGGAAGGCAATTCCAGATTTCGTCAACCAATGACCAAATCTGGAATCAGCTATAACTTTGCCCGGGAAGGAGCTAGAGGGCTGGGATTGACTTCAGATGATAGCTGAGAGCCTCAGCAGTGCAATGGTGGTGGTTTCAAGTGTTTAACTCCACATTTAAGGGTCAAGGACTTATTCTGGAAGGGGATTCCAGATTTGGTCAACCAATGACCGAATCTGGAATCTGCTCTAACTCTGCCCAGGAAGTAGCTAGAGGACTGGGATTGGCTTCTGCTGACAGCTGGGGAGGTCCCTGACAGGTGTGGTGGGGTGTCATCTCTCTACCCCCTGGATAAAAATTTGACCTCATGAATCAGCCCATAGTCTATGTGGTTGATCGGTGGGGATGAGCCTTGGGTGTCCTGAGGGTCAGTTGGGTCAATTTCCACCATGAAATTTGGGACCCCTCGGGGACTGGCAACGACCCCGCACACGTGTCTCTCGGGGCGGCGACTGTCTGTTTTGGGTGTTTTGGGGCTGATCCAAACACTTTGAGCTTCAAAGACCCAATCTGGAAGTGGATTCCAGATTCCAGATTGGGATTCCAGATTCCAGATTCCAGATTCCAGATTCCAGATTCGGTCAAGCAATGATAACTCCGCCCAGGCAGGAGCTAGAGGACTGGGCTGGACTTCAGATGATAGCTGAGGGCCTCAGCAGTGCAATGGTGGTGGTTTCACGTGTCTACCTGCAATCTTAAGGGTCAAAAACGCAATCTGGAAGGGGATTCCAGATTCGGTCAAGCAATGATAACTCCTCTCAGGAAGGAGCTAGAGGGCTGAGATTGGCATCAAATGAAAGCTTAGGGCCTCAGCAGTGCAATGGTTGTAGTTTCAAGTGTCTACCTGCACTTTTTAAAAATCGATGTCACATTCTGGAAGGGGATTCCAGATTAGGTCAACCAATGACCAAATCTGGAATCTGCTCTAACTCTGCCCAGGAAGTAGCTAGAGGACTGGGATTGGCTTCTACTGACAGCTGGGGAGGTCCCTGACAGGTGTGGTGGGGTGTCATCTCTCTACCCCCTGGATAAAAATTTGACCTCATGAATCAGCCCATAGTCTATGTGGTTGGATCGGTGGGGATGAGCCTTGGGTGTCCTGAGGGTCAGTCGGGTCAATTTCCACCATGAAATTTGGGACCCCTCGGGGACTGACAACGACCCCGCACACGTCTCTCGGGGCGGTGACTGTCTGTATTGGGTGTTTTTGGGCTGATCCAAACACTTTGAGCTTCAAAGACGCAATCTGGAAGTGGATTCCAGATTCCAGATTGGGATTCCAGATTCCAGATTCCAGATTCCAGATTCCAGGTTGGGATTCCAGATTCCAGATTCCAGATTCCAGATTCCAGGTTGGGATTCCAGATTCCAGATTCCAGATTCCAGATTGGAATGGGATTCCAGATGCGGTCAAGCAATGATAACTCCGCCCAGGAAGTAGCTAGAGGACTGGGATTGGCTTCCACTGACAGCTGGGGAGGTCCCTGACAGGTGTGGTGGGGTATCATCTCTCCAGGACCTCTAGAAATGTTTGACTTCACCAATCGGCCCCCGCTCTCTAGCGTTGATCCGGGCTGATGAGCTTTCTTTGTCCTCAGGGTCGGTCGGGTCAATTTCCAACGTGAAATTTTTGACCCCTCGGGGACCGGCGGGACCCCCACCCAGGCGTTTGTGGGGGTGTGACTGTCTGTTTTGTGTGTTTTGGGGCTCGTCCCAACATTTTTGGCATTTCGGGTGAAAATCCCACATGACCGGGTTCTCTGATTTATTTAGAGTCATTTTGGTGAAAAACATGGGTTAGCCACTTGAAAACTGAATTTTAAAATGGTTTTCTAACTTTTGATGGCTCTCTAGCGCTCAAAACATAGTGGTCAAAATCCGGAATTGAGATTCCGGAATTGAAAAATCCGGATACGGAATTTGCAGTTCTGGATTCCAGATTCCAGATTCCAGATTCCAGAACTGCAAATTCCGGATCCGGATTCTTCCGTTCTGGAATTCCAGATTCCTATCAAATCGACGGTGTCCCCTAACCCTGACCCTTACCCTAACCCTAACCCACACCACAACAAAGCCTAACCCTAAAGAAATGTTTTTGCACTTTTACTTTTTTCAGTAACAACAACATGGTCAAGAAAACACTGTTTCTCCTACTTAGGACCGGAAAAAGGTCCCCACAAGGCACGTCGTTCCACGTTTTGCTATCCTTGTGGGGACATTTGGCCCCAACAAGGGTAGAAATACGAGAACGCACACGCACACGCACACACACACACGCACACACACACACACACACACACACACACACACACACACACACACACACACACACACACACACAGCGCAGGCTGAAAGGAGGAAAAAGAAAAAAGAAGTTAGAAAGAACCCAAAAAGAAAAGCCACCAGGTAGGGGAGGCCATATGGCCTAAAATTTATATCACGGTATAATTTGAACCTTACACGGTAGACGGTATTTATCACGGTATAATTTGATATACAAATTACAGAATAGCAGTTTCTTGATGGTTACCATAGCACAGGGGTCGGCAATTAGCGGCCCGCGGGCCCGAACCGTCCAATCTGGCCCGCGAGAGGATTCCAACACACGCGCGCACAAACGCCCTCGAGCGGACGCACGCACCCCTGTTGGAGTGCGATATCTGTCATTGTGTTGCAATAGACAATCTTCGAAGGATGTGTTGTTTAGTTGTGGTTTCCGGTTTGTCACTGAAAAATAAAGAGGAGTGGCACCTCGTCTAGTGAACAGAGAGCGCAAGTGAGTGCGCTGCACCGAGCTCACCGTGTGTTTATTCTCCAGTAAGTTTGAGTGTGTTTCCACCGGACGCGACGGGAATTTTTTGGGCGATGAGATTACATACTAAGTCAATGTAATGACGCGATTGTCGCTCAACCTTGAGCCGCGGGCGACGGACGGCGAGCGACGATGCGACAAGCGGCCGGCGGTGAGCGTTTCCAGGGAAAAATCCGCGCACCCGTCGACTTGCACTGCCACTCGCTGCCGCCCGCCACCCGCCGCTCCATTGCTCGTCGCTCGAGTTGAAATAATTGAACTTTTCAAGCGAATTCGCGCCAGGACAGCCTATCAGCATGGAGGTCTTCACGGATGTGCTGATACACAACAGTTGGCATGATGCCAAGGCAAGCGGCTTGCGGTGAGCAGCGTGCACAATCTCACTTGTTCACCGCTTCTGGTGGAAACCGGGCGTCAGCCTGAAGCAGCACTGGAACCGGCAGTCCGGGCGCAGCTCCTGCAGAAGATGGTGGAGCTCACCGAGCTCAGACCACCTCCGGAGGGCAGCATGATACAGAAGCGATGCCGGGGCCTCGCTACAGCTGGAGCTGACTTCCAAATACAGAGCAGCGATGGCGGTGGGCGGAGCCATCTCAATCTCAATCTTTATTCGTAAAAGCACTTCTCATATTCATAAAAGTGCTGAACAGTAGAAACAGTCATAAAAACAAAAAAAGAACAAAACCCGCACCATTGATCAGTATGCTCGTGGGCACACACACATACATACACATACACACACAGACAGCCGGGTGCACACAGGACTGTGGGACAAACAGAAGAATCCTGTCCACAGCAGCAGTGGACAGGATTCTTGTGCAGGAGACGGTGATGAGGAGACTGTGATGTTTCAGCAGGATGTTTTGTGTTGCATATTTGTTCCAGCGTGACGCGTCACGGGAATGAATTCACACACCAGCGATAAAACTTGTGCATCTAGCGTGGCACAGTGTCATTTGTCGCGCGAATGCAATCGCGTTAAACGCGTCCGGGGTCCCCCCCCCCCCCCCCCCCGCTTTCCAGTCCGCGGATGGACGCGCGCACGAGCCGGAGACCCCTTGGCCCGCGATTGAAGTGCCCCCAAAAAAAGTGGCCCGCCGCCAAATATAATTGCCGACCCCTGCCATAGCACATGGTAAAAGCATGGAGGCAGGAAGTATTTTTTTAAACTATTAAATAACATACAGTAAGTCAAATAACTTTGAGTCCAAACCATGTTCAGAAATAATAGATCAGGGGTGCGCAACTTGATTTGGCGTCGGGCCATTTTTTTTTTTTTTTTTTACTGATCCTTGTTTGTCAGTGGCTAAAAGCTAAGCTAACACCTGACTGAGACACGGTGGCGTCTATCAGCAGGCTACTTTTACAAAGTGTCCCTGAAGGTAGCAGGAGCTGCACGGCTTAGGTTGTTCACTGAATCAGAATGTTTCAAGGTGTTTCACGGGTAATGAAGGCGGTTTAGGAGGAGCTGGATGCTGACAGGTTAATGGACGGTGTTACTGCCTCCGTGAAGCAGCTGCCTCAGATTTTCAAAATCATCTGGCGAGCCAGATATTAATGTTCGGTCAGCAGTCCGCCAGTTACAGATCACTGTTTTAGATGTTGCACCAATCTTTTTCAGGAGCTCTTCTTCGGTTTGTTTACCTCTCGCCGCCATCGCTGTTGTTGTGTACTTCTTCGGGGAACCGGTGTCACGCCCCGTGCCCCTCCAGCCTTGTGGGGGCGCTCTGGACTGGTTTTGGTTTTGTTTCCCCATTTTTACATGCCCTGTCTCTCCTGCTTGTCTGTTCCTCATGTTCTCCTGCCTGGTCTCCTTCCTCGTTAGCGCCCTAATGTGCCTCACCTGTGTCCACCTTATTTAAAGCCCGTAGCCCTCACTTGTCCTTGCCGGTCCGTTGTGTGTGTTGTCCGTGTCCCTGCCTGCACCTCAGCTTGTTTGCGTTCCTGTTAACCTGCTTTTCTGGACAATAAACCAGCTCAACTCTCTCTGACTGCCTGCGCGTGGGTCCTCCCTCCTGCACACGTGACAGAACGGACCGGCCACGTCTGGACCCAGCAGGCAGTAAGTCCTACCCCACGGATCCTCTGCCTCTGGCCGCCACCAGCGCAGCTCGCGCCCCCGGACCGTCTGCCTCTGGCCGCCGCCGGCGCAGCTCGCGCCCCCGGATTGTCTGCCTCGGGCCGCCGCCGGCGCAGCTCGCGCCCCCGGATTGTCTGCCTCGGGCCGCCGCCAGCGCAGCTCGCGCCCCCGGATTGTCTGCCTGTGGCAGCTGCCAGCAAAGCTGCTTGCCCCCGGACTATGTGCCTATGGCCCCCCGCCGGCAATAGAAGCCCGCGCCCCTCCAGGGCGTGTGCCGGCAAGGCTGCTCGCCCCTGCGATAGAAGCCCGCGCCCACTGGGCGTGTGCCGGCGAGGCTGCTCGCCCCCGGACCGTGTGCCTATGGCCCCCCTGCTGGCGAAAGAAGCTCGCCCCCCCATCGTGTGCCGCCATGCAGTCCCGACCCGTCCTGTTCCTGTTTGCTGCCGGCGTTCCTTTTTGCTGCCGGCGTTCCAGTTCCTGTTTTCTGCCGGCGTTCCTGTTTGCTGCCGGCGACCTGTCCTGGCTGAAGAGGTGCAGCCCTGGTTCCTGTCCCGTCCCGTCCTGTCTGCCGAGGTGCAGCCCCGTCCTGTTCTGTCCGTCCTGTCTGCAGAGGTGCAGCCCCGACCCATCCTGTTCCTGACCGTGCTGGCTGCCGAGGAGCGCAGCACACCCCGTTCCGTGCTGGCTGCCGAGGAGCGCAGCACACCCCGTTCCGTGCTGGCTGCCGAGGAGCGCAGCACACCCCGTTCCGTGCTGGCTGCCGAGGAGCGCAGCACACCCCGTTCCAGTCCGAGTCTTGTCCCCGTTCCAGTCCGAGTCTTGTCCCCGTTCCAGTCCGAGTCTTGTCCCCGTTCCAGTCCGAGTCTTGTCCCCGTTCCAGTCCGAGTCTTGTCCCCGTTCCAGTCCGAGTCTTGTCCCCGTTCCAGTCCTGCCCTCCTCTGCCTTGTGCGCCAGGAGGCGCACATGGAGAGGGGGGTACTGTCACGCCCCATGCCCCTCCAGCCTTGTGGGGGCGCTCTGGACTGGTTTTGGTTTTGTTTCCCCATTTTTACATGCCCTGTCTCTCCTGCTTGTCTGTTCCTCATGTTCTCCTGCCTGGTCTCCTTCCTCGTTAGCGCCCTAATGTGCCTCACCTGTGTCCACCTTATTTAAAGCCCGTAGCCCTCACTTGTCCTTGCCGGTCCGTTGTGTGTGTTGTCCGTGTCCCTGCCTGCACCTCAGCTTGTTTGCGTTCCTGTTAACCTGCTTTTCTGGACAATAAACCAGCTCAACTCTCTCTGACTGCCTGCGCGTGGGTCCTCCCTCCTGCACACGTGACAACCGGGCATCTAAAGTTGCATTACTGCCACCTAGAGGACGTAATGTGCTGTCGCGGTTGGGCGGTATGACCAAAATCCCTACCGTGGACCAAATTTATAACACATACGGTTTATACCGTTTATACCGCCCACCCCTACCTCCGGGGGCAATCACGAGCAAAAATAAGGCTGCGGGAGCCACAGCCCCAAGCACACACGTGCTGATCCATTCCTCTCTGGTCACACGCCTGGCCACTCCCACTGCTCAGGGCAGTATGGCCATAAGCGACAGTCTCTGAGAGATAGGGATGTCCCGATCTGATCATGTGATCGAAAATCGGCCCCGATCACGTGATTACAGACTCGCTCGGGATCTGAAGTTTCCTCCCGATTTGGACTCGGTTGGATACATATGTTTATTTTTTCTTTAATTTCCTTTTTAACCCATTGAAGCTGGGACGCATTTACGGTAGTGGCGTTGTTGTGCAATTCTGTCATTAAACCCGGAAGCGCTGTTGCACAGTTTCACCATTGACGCCGGGTCAGCTGTTTCTTAGGCAATGAAATGCATCAAACTCCCGCATATGCATAAGTGATCCTGTTTCCGGGTAAAGATCGTGTTGCTGCACTGCCTCGTAACTTTGTATTGAGCGTTTCTGGCCACTGAAGCATGCTTCAGCGGTAATGCGTGCCCGGCTTTAATGGGTTAAATGAGATGGTTTTCCATGCTACAGAAAGATGACATCACGTGCCTGCAAGAACACGACTGATCAAGTGAAGCAAAACACGGAAGTGGATCTACCACATGAGCTGAGAGCGCCCACAGAAGGAGAGCATGTCAGCAGTGTGGAAGTATTTTCAGGTGGACGATAAAAACAACGCAATTGCAAATTGTTCAATTTGCAAACTTGGGATTTCAAGAGGGGGTAAAGACAAGGCATCTTTTAATACAAGGAATCTTATACATCATTTGAAAAACAAACACCCGACGCAATATGCAGAGTTTACTCAAACAAATCAGCCGAAAACTTCTTAGCCCACACTACTTGACGTACTGCGCTCTTGCTGCCTGCATTCTTAATTTTTTGGAGCTGTGTTTAGATTCTTGGCTGTTCTATGGAATACAGTCGGCCTGGTCACAATCAACATTGACTCCAGGTGGACAGCAGACTAAAAAATTCAGCCTCAACAAACTGTGCCAATTTTTATTTTCACTATACTACAGTTTTCGAGCAATCAGATGCAAAAAAAATTCATCCAGTAATCTTATTTGGTAGTAAAATGGTGATCAGTTAAAGATGTTGAGGTAAAATGGGGTATGGACTCTACATTAGCATGACTTGGATAGCATAACAAGACTTAAAACAGATGAAGAGCATCACTACAACTTAATAAACTCAGTTGTTTGTTTAATTTAGTAAAATATATGAACAGAACTCTGCTTTATTGCCCATCAAATGACCACAAAAGACTCTATAACGTGCAAATGTGATGAAATATGTGGAAAATAAATTATCTTTTCTGCAAACTTAATATAAATGTCTGCACATACAATTTGCACATTGCTGGATTGCTGTAATTTATGTTTCTTAACTGATTTGTATCAAATGAACAACAACAACTGAATTATTTCTGAAATCTTGACACTCAGAAGTTTGTAAAACGTCCTATCGGGCCGATGAATCGGCCAATCCGATGAATCGGTCGACCTCTAACTGGTAGTGCAGTGAAATAACATAAAGTCACTGAAATTGTTGTTTAAATTATCTGGCAATTACCATTACCAAATTTACCAAATGAGAATTTTCCCGTAGCATTATGCGAGTTATTCAAAAAGAGGAATTTTGGAATTCAAAGTCCTTGCTTCGATTCTCTGCGTTAGTTTTCTGTGGGTAAAAGATGTACCTTTAGGCAAATATGTTATCTTGAGAGTTGTAGATAAATACACCCCTTTTCAACATGCTCACATGTTCCAATAATATCAAGAATTTCAACTTCTAAGTGGAATAACAAAATGCGAGGGTATGGACACTACATGGGGTACGGACACTACAATTGCAAACAACAGATCCCATTTGCAACTGTTGTAATATTAATTGTGTGCAAATAGTGCTACCCAGGTATATAAAATAGAACATTCAGCTCAAGCCAAATACATAGTAGGAATGAGGAACTGGATAGGGGTACGGACACTACTGGAAATTCTGGACATCGAGATACTATATTAGTTCAGCCTTTGTAACTTCATAGATAGTATATTGCTGATGCTATTTTTGGTCAGAAACTGATCCAATACCATAATAGATATATTTTAGACATGGCCTTGGCTTATATTGTGCTTATTTAAAAAAAATAAGTCTCCATTAAGTCAAAAATCAGCTGAAATAGAGAAATATATAACGAGTTGAGCTTCCAGCTTCGCGGAACACAGCTCGGCCCCCACAGCTCGAATTTGCACGAAACAACCTGCAAAATAAAAGTAATCACATCCATTATCAAAAAACATCACAGTATTTCAATATATTTCTGATTTCCTTTGAAAATGAAGCTCCTAAAATTCCAACAATCTTGTTTTGACCAGATATAACGCCCTTTTTCCTACAAAAAACCTTACATCAAATCGTCTTGGCGAAGATGATCAATGAAACATGCAGAAATAAATGCATGTTGTTGTTTCAGTAAGCCATTGGCTGTCCAAACACACTCTCAAATGCATTCAAACACTAGCCTACACCACATTAGAAGACAATAACAACACACACAATACATTTCACAGGAAGATTGTGACCAGGCCGAATACATTTCACAGGAAGATTGTGACCAGGCCGAGTATATTGTTTTATAGGTCAACTAGAAAATGTGTGGTGTTGAATCGGGTGATCTGTGTGTGTTAAAGTTGACTTTATGAACCCTCTGATTGCTATTGCATGGTCTCTTCCCTTCTGCGTTCATAAACGACTTGGGTCGAGCCAGGACCCCTTTGTAGAAATGTGAATCTGTAAATCAGCCTCCTCATAAATAACTGAATCATGTTCTCACCGTCGAACGAGAAGGGCGGAGCGGAATGGACTAAACTCAAATAAGGCGGTGGGGTGCGTTTTTTTCACTTCTCCTGGTAGAATACAGAACAAACAACAATGTAGTCATTATACGTAGGAGAAAAATGAACGGTTTTGTACTTCGTCACTGCAGGAAAGTCAAATGACACTGAAATGGCATAAAACAGCTCTGTGACCGGAGCAGCTCCGTGTTGCCAGATTTTGTGGGTTTCTGCCAAATCAAGCTTCTTTATTGAACACGTGGGACGGGTTGATGAAATGATTCTGTGTTTATGACGTGTTTTTTTTTTAATTATACAAATACGGTTTTAACGTGCATTTTCAACCGACATGGCGGTTTCAGCTGCTTTCTATTGAGTTAAACGGGTTTCGTATTATTTATGGGTTTGAGCGACAGATCTGGCAACCTCCTCCAGCGGACTGCAGAGGCAGCGCAGGCAGTGTCAATCAGTGCTGCGGTGATTCCGGACCGGAGACGGAGCCAGAGCGGTTGTTCTGTTGTACATGATTTTTCTGCAGGCTATACAAATCACTGACTTTCAGAAGGAAGACAGGCTCTCCGCCATGCTCGGTGTGCGCGCTCAGAATAACAGTTCGTGTCGTGCCTTACGGAAGCCTCACACTGACAAAAGTGCGGCAAACGAGGAAAGTTGGCTCGACCCAGGGAGCGACTGTGTTCTCATTGCATCTAGATCGAGCCGGGGTGTTGTTTTATTTGAAATATACATTCACATTGAAGTTCTGGCATTTTTTGGAGGCCTGCCACAATATGGGTCAGCCCCACCTTAGTTGAACCAGAAAAAATACTCTGGCGCCGCCACTGCTTGTTGTCAAATTCATCGCTTGCCACACCTCCACCAGATCATGCTTATGCAACAATTTCAATAAGAGAGTGCGCAATGCATTGTTTCTACAGGTGTTGCTCCAACCTAGCCCCCTGAACCAGCCCCGCGCACTCCACATCCACATTTGGATTTTGGAGCTGAGGCGGGTCTGGGGACAAGGCAATACAAAGAGAATGCGATGGAGCAGTGTGACGGCCGAGGTAGGAGTGTAACGGTATTTGTATTCGTCCCGTACCGTCACGGTACGGGGGTCACGGGTCGGTACACACAATCACACGACAAATACACGAGTAACAAAAAAAAAAAGAAAAAAAAAAAGTGAGTCCTGATCCAAACCTTAGGTGGCGGTAATGAGCCTAAAAGCTGCCGGCGACCACCATTACCACAGAAGAAGAAGAAGAAGAACAAGCAGGTCCAAACAGGAACAAACAAAGAAGAAAGTACACGCGGTCAGTGTTGCCAAATTCACAACTTTCTCGCTAAATATGGCGGCTTTCCAAAGCCTCTTGGCGACTTTTTTTGTCAAAAGCGACTAGCGACAAATCTCCCTTCACCCACTTTCTTGGGCACCGTGACCCTGAAGGCCGGATTGAGGCCCATTATACCAGCTTAAGTGTGACTCTCTGACCAAGAGGGGGCCACAGCTCACCTGTAAACACAAACTCTTGGACTACTGGACACACACATCTCATCCCCTTATCACTCCCCCAGGATCCATTTTGTAGAATCTGATTATGTCAGTTTGACAGAAAAACCAACTAGCAAAAAGGTACCTTTAGTGTTTCTTTTGGCCATTTGTTTTTTTGTTTTGATCTGAAATACAAATTCAGGAAATCTTCTGTTTCTCCATTTGCTATTGGAAAACAAAAAAAAAAACAAAAAAAACTTTATCTGGTTTCATATTGTGTTCATCAAACTTCTGCTTCTCCATTACCATATCTATTTTCTGAATTCTCAAAAAAACAACAAAAAAACAACTTAATATTCTTACTAAAACTGTCTTTGGACAGTTACGCCAATCTAATACTGGACGTGAACGCCACCAGCAAGGTGAAATCTCTGCATACCTGTGCAGGCGGTTTGGCCCATTAAGAGGGTTTTAGGGGAGAAAAGTCCAAAGATGGATCTCTGAGCACAGCCTCTCCACCTATGTGACGGACGACCAACTCCAAGTCGCTTCAGCTTCTGCCGAGGTGAGCAGCATCACGTGGCATTAATTTATGATGTGTGTTCGATTAAAATGTTGGCTTTTCACTGATTTAACTGCCGTCTTAAATCGATGCCCACTGGCAGCAGCAGCAACGTGCTAGCATATCCTGAAAGAAACATTTTCCAGTGAGAGAAAAAAAAGTTATCTCAAATGTGCTATAAATGCACTCAGTATCAACAGGGTGTTTGCATTTACATTTTTGATATTTACACATTCTAATGAACAAATGATTCCATTTTGTATATTGGGTATTGGTTCAAAATACAAAAATGCATTATTATTGGTGCTATTAGTAACCTGGTGCATTTATGTCTGCTGTGTGTTATTTTCATCATCTTACTGATTCATATGTTATTGAGATTGATAGGTTGGTCCAAAATATGGGGCAAAAATATTGAGCAGTGTCACTTTTGTTTTTGCTGGGGGTTCTCCACTGCCGAGCAGGGGCGGAGCAGGGGTCCCAGCCTATGGGGGGGCAAAGCATTTCAACATGGGCCCTTGTGGCCGAAATATCTCCACTAAAACATAAAATAAAAATGCCGCATATCAACCTCTCTGACCATGGCCAGCACCATGGATTTTGCCAGTCATTATGTCAAACCTAGTTATAAGCCTAATGCAGACTTTAAGATATAGGTATCAAACTAGAGATAAAAATCAAATGACATCCAGTGATGTCAGATTCAATACAGCCTGCTTCAAACCCAAAAAGTCAGAAGTAGCACAATTCAGACACACATGACCAATCTACAGGACAGTTTAAAATGTGTGACATGTAGTTAACACAATGACACAGCAGACAGGGCGATCAAACAGCAGCACACAACACAGGAAAGGCCATATCTTCAGCATAATGACAATGTTGTCAGAAATAATTAATGTTACGACAACTTACCTATGATGGTTTCATCCAGCCACAACAAACATTAATTCCATCGGGGGGGGGGGGGGGGGGGGGGGGGGGGGGGGGG
>NC_043745.1:8708769-8713769 GCF_902148845.1 Salarias fasciatus
ATGTAACTACGGTTCTATGAATCCCGGATGACCGCCAGAGGCGGTGCTTAAAGCACTGGAATGTTCCCTTCGCGCATGCGTAGTTCGAGTATGTATACCAACAAAGTCACTCGTGACCCCTGGGTGACCCAGGAACTGCTTAAGTTCAGGGCTCACCCACCACTCGTCTCCTACAGAATCTTCTCGCGTAACCACGAGGATTCCGAGTGACAGAGTGCTCTGGCGGTCATCCGGGATTCATAGAACCGTAGTTACATTCGTAACTTTCGTTCTATTTCATCCCTACTGACCGCCAGAGGCGGTGCTTAAAGCACTGGAATGACGTATGCCAACTTGGTCACGAGGAATCCCAGAGACTGAAAAGCCTCTGCAGGGCCCAATACCAACCGCAGTGGACGCGGAGGCACCACGGCCAACCTGGAGGACCTGGAAAAGGTGTCAGGCATCGTCCCAACGGCGAAAGCCCATAGCCCGCCCAGGAGCACCCCCCTCAGGGCGACCCCTGGCGTGGACACCGCCCTGGTGGAGTGGCAATGCACACCCTTGGACAGAGGCCGCCCAGCGGCCCGATAGAACGGCAAATGGCGTCCACAACCCAGTGGGACAGGCACTGCCTGGAAAGAGCAGAGCCCCGACTCGGGCCACCGTAGTGGGCAACAAACTGGTCAGATGTCCGCACATCTGCCACAGCATCCATGTAGCCTCTCAGAGCTCCGACTGGACACAAGAGCCCTGGCCGGCGCGCCACCCGCTCCATCCGGGCGCCACCGGAGGCATGCCGGGCGAATAGACAGAGCGCGCAGCCACACGCCACGCCGTGGTAACGGCCAGCATAACGTCGTCCTACGCAACACACACTGCAGCCCTGCTGCTGCCAGAGGTGCAAAGGGAGGCTGACAGCTCTCCAGCACCAGACGTAGATCCGAGGTGGGTGCCCGTGGCCCCCAGGGGGGGTAAGCCTCAGAGCCCCCCTGCATAAAGCCCACATCAGAGTGTGGTCCCCAATCGCGCCGCCTGCAACCATGCATGGCGGGCTGGCCCGCCACCACCTACACCCCCAGGGTGAACGGGGACTGGGCTACGTCCAAAGACTGCCAAAGTCCAGGACCGCGGGGACTGGGCAGGGCACCGGGTTGCCCCCATGGCTGTTGCACCACCGTGCAACCAACCTCCACCACTAACAGACAGCCGCCAGTAGAGGGCGCCCTAGCATCCGAGGCGGCTCGCCCAACAGGCTTCAAACAGCTGCTGAGCAGCGAGTCGGGCCCCTCAGTCGCCAGGCGCAAGACAGAGACGGTGAGGACGGGGGTGCCCCACCCGGCCACCGCGCCGAGACAGCAGAACCCTCCTGCTGAGAAGGCGCCATGGGCTGCCGCAGAACAACCAGCGGAGCAGAGGAAACCAAGCCCGTGCCGGCCAGCAGGGGGCCACCAGCAGCACTGTGTGCGTATGAGCACAACAGGAGAGGGAGTCCGTCAGCGCGTTGAGGCCCCTGCAGGCACATGACCTGCAGGCCGGCCAGACAGGACGCCAACCGGCCACAACGCCACTGGGAGGCCTGCCATACCAGACGGGCCCGCCAACGAAGCCTGGCTGATGCTAGGCCCAGTAGGGGAATGGACCCCCCGGCGGGCACCGCGGCCACCGCCCTAAGCTGGCCATGTAACACCACAAGCAGGGTCCGTACAAGCCTAGGAGAAGGCGACGCACGGCCATCACCTGCTAGAGGCTCCAGGCCGACACCAGGAGTGCGGCTCGGTAGGACAAGACGGGGCCAGGGCGATAAGCTGCAGGAAGGAAGGGCACGCCACCCGCACAGCCGATGCAACATCACCGCGTCAGCAAAGCAGCGGAGCCACATCCGGGAGAGGGAGCGGCCACATGGCGGCCCCCACTCCCCTCTGTCTCACAAGACAGCACCTGCTGGGAATGAGGCAGGGGCGGATACAGCCGAACCGACCCCCACAGTGTCGGTCAGAGGGTCAGGAGATAGGGTTAGTGCAATACGCTGAAGAAGGGGGCATATGCCGCCTACACAGCCAGTGCACGACGGCAAGGCCAACAAGGGGTAGCCGCCCTATGCTCAGGGGAGGGAACAGTGCCCCGGCAGTGGCCCCTCGCTCCCGCCCCCTCGCCAGAGGTGCCCTGCTCCAAAGCAGGCACCCCTAAGCCGGAAAAACACAACAGTGCTTCCACTGGCAGCGCCCAACCAACACTCACCGCGTGGCGACTGCCACCGCGGGGCCCTACAGCAGGGGAAGCAGCACATGCGACCCATAACTGAGAGCCAGCCAACGGTAGTCCTACCGCAATCAGCAAAGACCATGCCGACAAGCCAAGCGAGGCGCGCACAAACAGAACTCCGTCCAGGAGGGGGACCAGCCGCTCAGCAGCCCCCTCCTCCATCAGCCCCCACAGTAGCGCCACCCACCAGAGTGGGGGCGCAGCACAAATCACCGGGCCAGCAGCTCAGAGAGCTAACCCAGGTGGAGTTCTCAGCGGCCGCCTGCACCGTCTGCCTGCCCCGCGGTGCCACCCGCCGGCAATGGTGGGTGCACGCAACAAGTCGATACAACGGCAGTGTGACATGCTGGCGGAGGGGCGGACGCCGCCCGCACAGCGGACGCCGCATGATCAAGCCCCGGAAAGCCAGCTGAGGCCGTACGTGGGAGAGGGGACAGCTGCACAGCGGCACCACTGTTGCTGTGCTGTCGGAGCGGTACCAGGCCAGAAGAAACAACAGCATACAAGAAGCAGAGGGAGGAGGAGTGTGTCACCTGCACAGTCAACCTCAATCACCGGCCAGCAAGCTGGCAGAAACACACCCTGGAGAGGGACGGCTGCCCCCGGCAGCCCCCCTCCATCAGCTGCCACTAGGTCCACCGCCAGGGGCGAGGTGGGGGGCTGTGCAAACAGCACCCAGAAGGCAGTAGGACAACAACGATGCAGTAAGCTGAAAGAAGGCAGCCCACGCCGCCTGCACAGCAAACGCTGACCACCGGCCAGGGTCCCAGCTAAAGCCACGTCGAGGAGAGGGAACGGCTGCCCAGCAGCTCCCTCATTCAAAAGCCTCCAAAGTGGCACCACCCAACAGCAGCGGGGCGTGTATTGCACACCCACCACCAATAGTGAAGGGGGCGTATGCCGTCAGCGAAGCAAAGCAGAACACCAGGCCATCCAGGAAGGGAAGCTCGACAGCTCCTTCCACCGTTTGCCACCGCGCCACCCGACAGCTAGGGCGGGTGCGTGCAATAGGCCAGCACAATGGTAGCGAGATCAGCTGAGGGACGCTATCGCCGGCCCCACATCTGGCATATGCTCCAGGCCAGCCGCAGCCGCGCCAGGCACAGCACCCAGAGTACACCCCCCGGCCCTCAGAAGGGGGGAGGGCGGGGGGCACCCCCAGCAGCAGAAGAGACCAGCGCCAGGCAGCCGGCCCGCTGCGCCCAGGGCACGTAGCCACTGGCCATGCACAGGTTGTACAACAGCGCCTCCGTGAGGTGAACAGGACCAAGACAACTGGAACAGTGGTCGTGGCCATCATCCGCCTGTAGGGGGGGGGGCTCCCCAGGCAACATCGTGGTGAGAGCCGTCCGTCGTCAAGCACGCAGCTCTCCCACCTTATATCATATCCTGTCCATGGAGGTGGCACGCCGCCCGCACAACCAAACCAGACATTATCCACAACCAGCAGAGAGAGCGGCCACCAGGCGACTGCTCTCTCTCCTCCTGCCTGACCGCACTGCCGCGCGCACGCAGCCGGTCAGAATTATAGCAGCGCAGAAGCTGAGGGAAGGGGGCATACGCCGCCTGCACAGCAACTGCAGCTGAGCCCGTCGGAGGACCGGGCGCCCGGAGTAGGAGATGCTAGCGCGATAAGCCGAGGGAAGGGGGCATACGCCGCCTGCACGGCAAACGCAGAGTGTCAAGCTAGCAGCCGGGCAGCACCACAATGGAAAAAAACAGTCGACCAAGGACACCTGCTCCTCACTGCCCCGCAGTGGTGCCATTAGTCAGAGTATCAGGTGCCCGGGACGGTGGTGCGGTAAGCCGAGGGAAGGGGCTTATACGCAGCCTGCACGGCAAACCAAGTGGGTGCGGGGGGGGAAACAATCGCCCCGCTGCTCCCGCGGGAGCGGCTCCACACACCGAGCAACAGGTGCGGGAAAAAGACAGGGCGGCAGGCTGGACGCCGGCTGCCAAGCAACGTCCGCTACTTAGCATTCAAAGAACCGAAGGCTATACCGCCGCTCGCGCAGAACACGGAGCGGACCACTGCACAAAGAGTGCAGACAGTGCAATAGCCTAACACCGCACCAGCGGAGGCGCTGCAACTGGCGGAGACACCGCAATCCGGGGGAACACCATAACCTGGCGTCGCGGAAACAATGCAACCTGGCATTGTGGAAACACAGTAGCCTGGCGTCGCAGAAACACCGCAACCTGGTGGAAACGCTGTAACCTGGCGTTGCGTAAGCGCCGCAACCGCAGAAACGCCGTAACCTGGCGTTGCGGAAACGCCGTAACCTGGCGTTGCGGAAACGCCGTAACCTGGCGTTGCGGAAACGCCGTAACCTGGCGTTGCGGAAACGCCGCAACCGCGGAAACACCGCAACCAGCGTAAGCGCCGCAACAGCGGAAACACCGCAACCAGCGTAAGCGCCGCAACAGCGGAAACACCGCAACCAGCACAGGCGCCGCAACAGCAGAACACCGCAACCAGCATAACGCACCAAGACATGTACGTGTGTAGAAACACAGCAGGCTAGTGTAGAATCACAGCACGCTAGTGTGTGTGTGTGTGGGGGGGGGGGGGGGGGGGGGGTGGCGCGTGCACAGCCCCATCCTAGTAGCATGTATGCCCACGGTCCGGCGGGGGCGGGGGCATGCGGGCCTCAAATAACACAGACACACCCCTGCCTGCACACTACAATATAGACGCCAGAGAATGCTACCAGCGGAGAAGGAGCGCGGCGGCTCCCTCCGCCTGCTAGCAGAGG
>NC_043745.1:8753769-8756269 GCF_902148845.1 Salarias fasciatus
GCCGAGTACCCCTCAATTGAAATTGGACTCCACCTTGAAGGTGTGGTTGTTCCTGGTGACTGTCAAGTACAAACCAGCAAGATGTCTTGCAAGAAATTGTCAAAGGCATGGAGAAAGAAGCTTTGTTTAAAGGTGCTTTGGAGGAGTCTGCCGCATCTGACGTGAAACATGTGTCTCTGTGCTCTTTGGCAGGGGTTAATTGGCCAGTATGTGACTTGCGGACGGCACACTGGTTGGATGGCTTTTTTGTGCAAAAGGAAAAGCTTACGGCACCTGGTATTCCCAGGCGGTCTCCCATCCAAGTACTGACCAGGCCTGACCCTGCTTGGCTTCAAGCTGGGGAACAATAGTCTGTCTAGGGGGGGGAAGAAGGGAAAAGAAGGGGAAGAAGAGGGGGAAGAAGGGGGAGAAGGAAAAAGGAGAAGAAGAAGGAAAAAAAGGAGAATAAAGGAGAATTGACAGCTTCTTTCACTTTTGCTTGCCTTTTTACTGCCTTTATGATCTACTTAGATCCAATTTCTTCCTGAAATTTCAAATATATGGGGAAAATCTGTCACTGACTGTGTGTTTGATGGGGAAGATGTGGCTCCAAAAGTCGCTGGTTCGAGCCCCGCTGACGACTCAAATATGTGAACTACTTCTAAGTGGATACTGTTCAACTTTGACATAAAACTAAGTTTGCCATGAAAATATTATTCACCTTTTGTAAATGTGTTGCTGTCTGGTCAGACCTGCATTAAAAGAGCTTTTATAACTGATCTTAACAAAGCTATATAAGAAGACTGGCTTTCTTTAAAAAGCTTTTCTAGTTGTAATGATACCCTTTTATTTAATAAGGTAAATTTGATCAGTTACTATTTTAAATACATGATCTTGACATATCATTTTATCTTGACAATACAAAAAGGTCTGTCTGTTTTCCCTTTCTAAACAGATATTTATGTGAATAACAAACCAAAAGCACTGCTGCACAAAGAAAGGCCAGATTTATTGAAAAATACAAACATCATTTGTATATGACACAAAGAGATATATGAGCTAACTGTGTACACCAAAGTATTTCAACACAATTACATACAACACCATTAAGAAAATGAAAAAAAAAAAAAAAATCACTGAACACATCCAGGACTGTCCGAGCTCTCTTGTGGACACCGGCACCAGTGAGCTGCTCTCTGCATACAGGCCAGTGCAGAATCACTTTCCACAGTGATCCAGCATCCACAGGAGGAGCCTGTGGGTGAAAAACCACTCTGGAGCAGGAAACTGGTGAGAAATGAGAGCAGGCTCTGGTGGTGTGGACCACAACTACAGGTCTGACTGGAGTCGCTGGTTTTTCCAGATGGAGGCTGAAATCCATCTCTGGTCCTGAGCAGGTCTATTTTATTCATCTCTGCTGGGAGCCAGCGAGACTCAGAACCTGGAGCAGGCTGTGCTTCTGCTGCTGGAGCGTGAAGATGGTCGGATGTGGAGAGCTCAGAGGGAGCAGTGGAGGTGGAGCAGTCGGAGGTGGAGCAGTCGGAGGAGGAGCAGTCGGAGGTGGAGCAGATGGAGGTGGAGCAGACGGACACAGAGGTGGTTGTAGAGGACAGGGGGGTTTGAGGAGCTGAGGATGAGGCTGACGAGGTCCTGGACTGCAGACAGGTGACGGTGCTCTGCTTGTCGTGGTTCTGAATGTGACAGAGGACACAGAGGAGCTGCAGGCCTGATGAGAGAGGAAGAGAGAACAGCTCAAAACATCACGAATGACAATGGATTGTGAGACTGTCAGTGACTATGAAGCAGTTCAACAATCCCATTGAAATGTTGGACTGAGAGGCTGTTCGTGCTGCTGCTACGTTACCTTGAAGACATGTTTTCTAGCCAAACTCAGGTTTGGGGTCAATGCAGCATCGTCAACATGTTTTCTCTAAATATTTTTGACATGACCAACACCTGTAACATCATTCATATTTACCAATGCCAAAGTCAAAGAGGGCCTGGGAGCAGTCTGTCCAGATGCTGCTGCTGACGGACCTGGATGATCTGGAGCGCTGGGGGATGTGACCGGGACGCTGCTGGAAGGCTGCAAGAGCACAGGGAAGGAAAATTAATAAAACACCTGCACGCATTCATTTCATGAGATACTAACAACACCCTCTGTGCAGGGAAACCACAGCTACATGTTTGCATCTGGCCAAACAAAGATGACCGTCCCTCAGCTGCATTGGGCATTTCTCAATCTACAATACAATCTGAATATATCTTATAATGCCTCACACTTTTTTAAATTAAGTTTATTCTTAAGTGCACACTGAATGCTGATTATTCTGTCCAACTTTACCTTCAGATAAAGATCAGGCCACTTCTTCTGGTGGTGCTGCTCTGTTTCCTGCCTCAGAGCCAAACGCTGGAAGCAGCAAACCTTTGCAGGGTGGAAATCCACCCCTCATCCCCCATGGCTCTGTGCTTCTTCTGTTTGGAAGAAGGAATAAATGCACACGTCACACCAAGAAGTCCA
>NC_043745.1:8778769-8783769 GCF_902148845.1 Salarias fasciatus
AGAGGGGGTCGAACCGGGGAGGAGGGTGAGCGCTGGGCCAGAGCCACGTTCTGCCTCTGAAGCGGGGGCCGCGGACCGAGTAGCGGTCTGCGAGCCCAGACCTATAGCGCGAGGAGACGCAGAGCCAGCCACCCATCGTGGTCATCGTCGCTCAAGGAGTTGGACCCCGCGTTCACCGGAGCATGCTGTGAGGTCAAGGAGTGGCTCGCGTGACCGCGCCCCCAGGAGCGGCCGCAGGCCGGGGGAGAGCGTGTCGCGGCAGCAGGCGGAGCAGCGGCAAGGGGTGGCTGAGCTGGCGCGCTCCTCTGCCGTCGACAGCGGTGACATAGTGGATGACACCGACACTGACGTGCTGCCACGGCGGGAGGCTGTGCGGAAAAAGAGGAAGGGGGACGGCACACCAGGGCGCCCCCACTGAGGACTGACATTGGTTTATGTGGCATCTCTCTCTCTCTGGCTCGTCATGGCTTTTTCCCTCTTGTCCCTCAACACAGGTGGGCTGCGGTGCCCGGCGCGGATGCACAGTGTACTCCAGAACCTTGTCTGGGATGTCCTGTGCATTCAGGAGACTCATTGGGGGCCTGCACAGGTGCGGCTTGTGGAAGCGATGGGAGTGGGCACAGTCCACTGTGCTTTGGGCTCTGGATTGGCACGTGGGGTGGCGATATTGGCCAAGGGTGAGCGGGGTAGGCGGTCACAGCTCGTGTGTGCGGACCCGTGTGGTGCATATGTGGTGGTGGATTTTGCAGGGGAGTGGCCTTTTCGGCTTATTAATGTTCATGCGCCGAATGATGAGCTGGCACGGAAGATCTTTCTGAACAGGGTTTTTGGTTTTGTGAATGACGCCACCATAGTTATTGGGGATTTCAATATTACTTTGTCTAAGCTGGATGTGGGCCGGAACAATGTCTATAGGAATGATGGGTCGCGCACTCTTTTGTTGAACCTGTTGCACAGGCACGGTTTGGTGGAGGTGTGGCGTGCACTGAACCTAACAAGACGGGGTTTTTCGAGGCGGCAGGTGGTCCAGGGAACCCTGAAGCAGTCCCGTCTGGATCTGTGTTTGCTGCCTGAGCAGCACATGCACAGGATAGCGGCAGCCACCTATGATCAGCCCTGGCTGAGTGATCACTCGCCACTGAGGGTGCTGGTGGGTGCGCGGGTGGGTGAGCGCACGGGCGGGACCTGGGTCTTTAATAACACGTATTTGGGTGAAGTCAGTTTCGACAGGAAGATGACCAAAGTTCTGGATCAGTTGGCAGAGGAGTCCGCCTCGCTGAACTCTCGGGTGGAGTGGTGGGATGGGGCAAAGAGACGTCTGAAGCAAGCGGCAATTAATTACGGCAAGCTCCGGAATTGGCTGGCCAGGAGTGAGGAGAGGAGGTTGTGTGCACGCCGTGACGACATTCTGCGGCGTGAGGAGCTCTTTGGGGGGCGTGTGGACCCCGAGTATTTAGGTGTAAAGGCTGACTTGGAACGCCTAGAGGTGCGGAAGTGCCAGGGGGCCATCCTGCGTGCCAGGGCCCGCCGTACAGTGCTGGGAGAGCGATCCACGGCGTACTTTTTTGGTATGGAGCGGCAGAAGCAGGGTGCGATGAGGGTGGAACAACTGGAGGATGGGGAAGGGGTGTTGAGGTCCAGCCACCTGGAGATTCTCACCATTGCAAGTGATTATTACACTGGCCTCTTTGCGTCTGAGGGGGTGTCGGCCCGCGGCATGCAGGTGGCTTTGGAGAGCTTGACTGGGCAGCTTACGGAGGAGGAGAGGGGGGTTTGTGAAGAGGACATCACGCTGGAGGAGGTGGTGGAGGCAATACGTCATTTGAGCACAGATAAGAGCCCGGGCTCGGACGGACTGACGGCTGAATTTTACAAGAAGTATGTGCTGCAGCTGGCTCCCATGCTCCTGCAGCTGTATCGGGACATGGAACGGGAGAACAGGTTGTCTGAGGCATTTGCAGGGGGTATCATCACGCTCGTCTACAAGAAGGGGGAGAGGTCCAAGATTGCTAACTACAGACCGATCAGCCTGCTGAACGTTGATTACAAGATACTGGCTAGGGTCCTGGCGAGGCGTTTGAGCGGGGTCATGGCGTCGGTCGTCAGGTCCAGCCAAGCCTACAGCGTGCCTGGGCGGGACATTGCTGACACCATTCTGTCCTTAAAGGCCGTTCTGCAGGAGATGCACCGCACGGCGGGTCTGCACGTGACCTTGGATTTTAATAAGGCCTTCGACCGGGTGGAGCATGCTTTCCTGTGGGGGGTTTTGGATAAGATGGGCTTCGGTCAGCGTTTCCAGGGCTGGATACGGCTCCTGTACAGGGCGGCCACGAGTAGGATCAAATGTAATGGCTCCTTGACGGATCCAATTCCGGTTCGGAGGTCGATCCGGCAAGGATGCCCGCTGTCGGCTTTTCTGTACAGCCTGGTGGCGGAGCCCCTGGCGGGCATGCTGGAGGCGGAGCCGCAGGTCAGAGGTATTGTCTCTCCAGTGGGTGTGGAACATAAGGTTTTTCAGTTTGCGGACGACACCAACTTGGTTTTGCGGGATGGGGAGAGCCTGGACAAGGCCCTGCACCTCCTCAAAGTGTACGGTAGCGCGTCGGGGGCCCGGATTAATTATCAGAAGTCGGCAGTCGCCGTGTGTGGGCAGGCGAGGATGGGCCAGCTGCCGGCGGGCATGGTGACGGCTGGGGCGGTTTACAGGGTCTTGGGGATCATGGTGGGCAGAGACGAGGCTGCCTGTGATAGGCAGACGATGGAGAACGTGGCTAGGAAGATGATGAGCACGCTCAACCTCTTTAAGTTCCGCACCCTGAACTTGAGGGGAAGGGTGCTGGTCGCCAACGAGCTGGTAGTGTCACAGCTCACACACGCCCTGGCGGTGTGCGCCCTCCCGGGGGATCTAGCAAACAGGCTCAGCGTGGCAATTTCCAACTTTTTATGGGGGGCGAAGAAGAAGGCAATCGCGCATGCTGTTCTGGTGAATGATTTGCAGAGTGGCGGTTTGAACCTCGTGGACATCGTGGTGAAGAAGCGGGCCCTGCGCCTGAAGCTTGTGAGGAAGTGGCTGGATCCTGGCTGTGCAGCCCCCTGGAAAGACTTCATGGGCGGGGTGTTGTCGGCGTCGAGTCTCTGCAGGGTGGGGGCGGGTTGGACACTGGATGGGCTCCCCCCTTTCCTGAGGGAGGTGGGGGAGGCATGGGCAGTGTTGAGACCACTGGCAGTGGCCGTGCCGGCCTGCTGGGACGTCCTCCGGGGGTTCCCGGTGAGGTTTAATCCGGACCTCCTCTCGTCCCCACCAGAGAAGAGGGATTTCATGAGAGCAGCGGCTTTCCAGAAGGCTGGTCTCCATGCGCTCGGCGATATTTTCTCTCGGTGCGGGGACTGGAACATTGAGTGGCTGCGCTCCCGGTTCAGGCAGTCTGGGCAGGTCTTCAGGCGTAAGGCGGTTGAGGCCCTGATGGGTACTGTGAGAGATCATTTGTTCCAGCACTGGGGGGATTTGCTGAGTGGGGATGGGCCGGCGGGTGATGGGGTGCCCCCCCTGGACTTCGATGTGCACAGTGGAGGGGGAGTGGTCCGGCTGACGGCGCTGACCACTCGGAGTCTGTCCAGGCTCCTGCTGGCTGGAGCATGCAGGGAGCCTGCAGCGAACAGCAGGTGGCGGGTGGTCTTCCCTGTGCGGCCTGTGGAGAGGATTTGGTCGGGGGTTTTCACGTGCTTTACTTCACCGACACTGGCAGACTTCGAGTTCAGGCTGAGACATCGGCTCCTCTATACCAGGGACGTGTTGCATCGGATCCTTCCATCCCAATACAGTAGGAGCTGTCCAGTGTGCGGTGGCCCGAATGAGGACCTGCTCCACCTTGTGGTGATGTGCCCGGCTGTCCGGCCTTTCTGGGTCCGGATTCTGGACCTGCTGGCCCGGCGGCTCGGCTGGAGTTTGCCCGTGCCAGCGGCCCATGGCGGGGGTGACGCCGAAGCCTGGCTAATCCTGTTCGGTCCTGCTCTCAGCCCTGTGGCGCTCAAGAGACGGCGAAATGGCCAGCTTTGCCATTTGGTTCTGCAGGTGGCCCGTCATGCGGTCTATATCTCCAGGAACTACTTTCATTTTGAGGGTCGGAGCTGCAGGCCATGGCCGGTGTTCTGCAGGTACCTGCACACCCACCTGAAACTGTTGCACGCAGGGGATGAGGGGCGCCTTCGGGGAGCTCTTCTCCCCCATCAGACCTTGTTCCGTGTCTCGCCGCGGGGCCGGATTGAGCTGGCCCTGTGACGCGATGCTGGAAGGGAGGCGACGGCAGATCATCGCTCGGAGAGACATGTGGTGGGTGCACAGGGTGGTATCAACAACGGGTTTGTTTTTTTTTGTCTCTTCGTCCTTGGGGCCCTGTACAGGGCCCGCCTGGGCTTTGGACTGGGCGTCTCCCTGAGTTTCCCCTGGCGGGGGCTGCGGCACTGGTGTGCGCAGCCTGGGGCCCACTGGGCCTTTTAAAAATGTGTCCATAAGTGTTTAGAATACATTCTATTTTTGCTACTGCTCTGTGTTTTTAAAGTGTGTTTCTCCTTTTCTTTCTGCAGATGTGTTGGTGTTTTGGCGACCTGGGTTGGATTTGCTTTCTCCCGTCTTCATGTTTGTTTTCTGTTTGCTTGTGCGGCGGACCGCCTCGCCCATACTTTCTGTTCTGATTTTCCTGTATGATTTTATATTAAAAAATCCCCCCCCCCAAAATGCCCGATCTCGTCTGATCTCGGAAGCCAAGCAGGGTCAGGCCTGGTCAGTACTTGGATGGGAGACCGCCTGGGAATACCAGGTGCCGTAAGCTTTTCCTTTTGCACAAAAAAGCCATCCAACCAGTGTGCCGTCCGCAAGTCACATACTGGCCAATTAACCCCTGCCAAAGAGCACAGAGACACATGTTTCACGTCAGATGCGGCAGACTCCTCCAAAGCACCTTTAAACAAAGCTTCTTTCTCCATGCCTTTGACAATTTCTT